>NW_027476145.1:600000-813715 GCF_051020955.1 Megalopta genalis
TCAAGTCAACGCGAAGTTGAAGGCTTAACTTCAAATCCATACGAAACAAATGGTTTAGCTTCAAACACTTGTTTTATTCATGATTTAGCTTCAACTGCATACGAAACAGATGGTTCAGCTTCAAATACTTGTGATATACATGATTTAGATTCAACTTCATGCAAAACCAACGAGTTAGCTTCAAATCCATGCGAAACACATGATTTAGAATCAAATCAATGCGAAGTAGAAGGTTTAGCTTCAAATCCAGCGAAACGAATGATTTAGCTTCAAATACTTGCGAATATCACTGATATAGCTTCAAATGCATGCGAAACAAATGAGTTAGCTTTAAATCCATGCAAAAGACATGATTTACCTTCAAATCAATGCGAAGTAGAAGGCTTAGTTTGAAATCCATGCGTATCAAGTTCTTTAGCTTCAAATACTTATGATATACATGATTTAGCTTCAACTGCTTGGGAAACAAACGAGTTAACTTCAAATCGATTCAAAACACATGATTTAGCTTCAAATCCATGCGAAACTCATGATTTAGCTTCAAATCAATGCGAAGTTGAAGGCTTAGCTTCAAAACCATGCGAATCAAACGGTTTAGCTTCAAAAGCTTGTGATACGCATGATTTAGCTTCAAACGCAGGCGAAACAAACGAGTTAAATTCAAATCCATGCGAAACACATGATTTAGCTTCAAATGAATGCGAAGTAGAAGGCTTAGCTTCAAATCCATGCGAAAGGAATGGTTTAGCTTCAAAAACTTGTTTTATACATGATTTGGCTTCAACTGCATGCGAAACAAACGAGTTTGCTTCAACTCCAAGCGAAACACATGATTTAGCATCAAATCAATGCGAAGTAGAAGGCTTAGCTTCAAATCCATGCCAAAGGAATGGTTTAGCTTCAAATACTTGTTTTATACATGATTTAGCTTCAACTGCATGCGGAACAATCAAGTTAGCTTCAAATCCAAGCGAAACACATGATTTAGTTTCAAATCAATGCGAAGTTGAAGGCTTAGCTTCAAATCCATGCGAATCAAATGGTTTAGCTTCAAATACTTGTGATATACATGATTTAGCTTCAACTGCAAGCGAAACAAACGAGTTAGCTTCAGATCCATGCGAAACACATGATTTAGCTTCAAATCAATGCGATGTAGAAGGCATAGCATCAAATCCATGCGAAACAAATGATTTAGCTTCAAATTCATGCGAAACACATGGTTTAGCTTAATATTCATGCGAAACAGATGGTTAAGATTCAGATATTTGTGATAAACATGATTTAGCTTCAACTGCATGCGAAACAAACGAGTTACATTCAAATCCGAGCGAAACACATGATTTTGCTTCAAATCAATGCGAAGTAGGAGGCTGATCTTCGAATCCATGCGAAGCAAATGGTTTAGCTTCAAATCAATGCGAAGTAGAAGGCTTAGCTTCAATTCCATGGGAATCAAATGGTTTAGCATCTAATATTGTGATATACATGATTTAACTTCAACTGCAGGCGAAACAAACGAGTTAGCTTCGAATCCATGCGAAACACATGATTTAGCTTCAAATACATGCGGAGTAGGAGGCTTAGTTTCAAATCAATGCGTAACCAATGGTTTAGCTTCAAATACTTGCGAATATAATTGATACAGCTTCATATGCAGGCAAAACAAAAGAGTTAGCTTCAAATCCGTACGAAGCACATGATTTATCTACAAAACAATGCGAAGTAGAATGCTTAGCTTCAAATCCATGCGAATCAAACGGTTTAGCTTCAAATGCTTGTGATACACATGATTTAGCTTCAAACGCAGGCGAAACAGACGAGTTAACTTCAAATCCATGCGAAACACATGATTTAGCTTCAAATGAATGCGAAGTAGAAGGCATAGCTTCAACTACATGAGAAACAAATGATTTAGCTTCAGATAATTGCGATATAAGTGATATAGATTCAAATGCAGCCGAAACAATCGAGTTAGCTTCAAATCCATGCGAAACACAAGATTTAGCTTCAAATCAATGCGATGTAGAAGGCATAGCATCAAATCCATGCGAAACACATGATTTAGCTCCAAATTCATGCGAAACACATGGTTTAGCTTAATATTCATGCGAAACAGATGGTTTAGATTCAGATATATGTGATAAACATGATTTAGCTTCAACTGCATGCGAAACAAACGAGTTACATTCAAATCCAAGCGAAACACATGATTTAGTTTCAAATCAATGCGAAGTAGAAGGCTTAGCTTCAAATCAATGCGATGTAGAAGGCTTAGCTACAAATCCTTGCGAATCAAATTGTTTACGTTCAAATTATTGTGATATACATGATTTAGCTTCAGCTGCATGCGAAACAAACGAGTTAACTTCAGATCCATGCGAAACACATGATTTAGCTTCAAATTCATGCGAAACACATGGTTTAGCTTAATATTCATGCGAAACAGATGGTTTAGATTCAGATATTTGTGATAAACATTATTTAGCATCAACTGCATGCGAAACAAACGAGTTACATTCAAATCCAAGCGAAACACATGATTTAGCTTCAAATCAATGCGAAGTAGAAGGCTGATCTTCGAATCCATGCGCAGCAAATGGTTTAGCTTCAAATCAATGCGAAGTAGAAGGCTTAGCTTCAATTCCATGGGAATCAAATGGTTTAGCTTCTAATATTGTGATATACATGATTTAACTTCAACTGCAGGCGAAACAAACGAGTTAGCTTCGAATCCATGGGAAACACATGATTTAGCTTCAAATACATGCGAAGTAGGATGCTTAGTTTCAACTCAATGCGTAACCAATGGTTTAGCTTCAAATACTTGCGAATATAATTGATATAGCTTCAAATGCAGGCAAAACAAACGAGTTAGCTTCAAATCCGTGCGAAGCACATGATTTAGCTACAAAACAATGCGAAGTAGAAGGCTTAGCTTCAATTCCATGGGAATCAAATGGTTTAGCTTCTAATATTGTGATATACATGATTTAACTTCAACTGCAGGCGAAACAAACAAGTTAGCTTCGAATCCATGCGAAACACATGATTTAACTTCAAATACATGCGAGGTAGGAGGCTTAGTTTCAAATCAACGCGTAACCAATGGTTTAGCTTCAAATAGTTGCGAATATAATTGATATAGCTTCAAATGCAGGCAAAACAAACGAGTTAGCTTCAAATCCGTGCGAAGCACTTGATTTAGCTACAAAACAATGCGAAGTAGAATGCTTAGCTTCAAATCCATGCGAATCAAACGGTTTAGCTTCAAATAATTGTTTTATACATGATTTAGCTTCAAACGCAGGCGAAACAAACGAGTTAACTTCAAATCCATGCGAAACACATGATTTAGCTTCAAATGAATGCGAAGTAGAAGGCATAGCTTCAATTACATGAGAAACAGATGATTTAGCTACAGATAATTGCGATATAAGTGATTTAGATGCAAATGCAGCCGAAACAATCGAGTTACATTCAAATCCAAGCGAAACACATGATTTAGCTTCAAATCAATGCGAAGTAGAAGGCTGATCTTCGAATCAATGCGAAGCAAATGGTTTAGCTTCAAATCAATGCGAAGTAGAAGGCTTAGCTTCAAATCCATGCGAATCAAACGGTTTAGCTTCAAATGCTTGTGATACACATGATTTAGCTTCAAACGCAGGCGAAACAAACGAGTTAACTTCAAATCCATGCGAAACACAAGATTTAGCTTCAAATCAATGCGATGTAGAAGTCATAGCATCAAATCCATGCGAAACAAATGATTTAGCTTCAAATTCATGCGAAACACATGGTTTAGCTTAATATTCATGCGAAACAGATGGTTAAGATTCAGATATTTGTGATAAACATGATTTAGCTTCAACTGCATGCGAAACAAACGAGTTACATTCAAATCCGAGCGAAACACATGATTTTGCTTCAAATCAATGCGAAGTAGGAGGCTGATCTTCGAATCCATGCGAAGCAAATGGTTTAGCTTCAAATCAATGCGAAGTAGAAGGCTTAGCTTCAATTCCATGGGAATCAAATGGTTTAGCTTCTAATATTGTGATGTACATGATTTAACTTCAACTGCAGGCGAAACAAACGAGTTAGCTTCGAATCCATGCGAAACACATGATTTAGCTTCAAATACATGCGGAGTAGGAGGCTTAGTTTCAAATCAATGCGTAACCAATGGTTTAGCTTCAAATACTTGCGAATATAATTGATATAGCTTCATATGCAGGCAAAACAAACGAGTTAGCTTCAAATCCGTGCGAAGCACATGATTTATCTACAAAACAATGCGAAGTAGAATGCTTAGCTTCAAATCCATGCGAAACACATGATTTAGCATTTAATCAATGCGAAGTAGATGGCTTATCTTCGAATCCATGCGAAACACATGATTTAGCTTCAAATACTGCGGAGTAGGAGGCTTAGTTTCAAATCAATGCGTAACCAATGGTTTAGCTTCAAATACTTGCGAATATAATTGATATAGCTTCATATGCAGGCAAAACAAACGAGTTAGCTTCAAATCCGTGCGAAGCACATGATTTATCTACAAAACAATGCGAAGTAGAATGCTTAGCTTCAAATCCATGCGAAACACATGATTTAGCATCTAATCAATGCGAAGTAGATGGCTTATCTTCGAATACATGCGAAACAAATGGATTAGCTTCATATACTTGTGATATACATGATTTAGCTTCAACAGCATGCGAAATAAACGAGTTAGATCCGAATCCATGCGAAACACATGATTTAGCTTCAAATCAATGCGAAATAGAAGGGTTATCTTCGAATCCATGCGAAACAAATGGTTTAGCTGCAAATACTTGTGATATACATGATTTAGCTTCAACTGCATGCGAAAAAAACGAGTTAGCTTCAAATCCATGCGAAACACATGATTTAGCATCTAATCAATGCGAAGTAGATGGCTTATCTTCGAATACATGCGAAACAAATGGATTAGCTTCATATACTTGTGATATACATGATTTAGCTTCAACAGCATGCGAAATAAACGAGTTAGATCCAAATCCATGCGAAACACATGATTTAGCTTCAAATCAATGCGAAATAGAAGGGTTATCTTCGAATCCATGCGAACCAAATGGTTTAGCTGCAAATACTTGTGATATACATGATTTAGCTTCAACTGCATGCGAAACAAACGAGTTAGCTTCAAATCCATGCGAAACACATGATTTAGCATCTAATCAATGCGAAGTAGATGGCTTATCTTCGAATACATGCGAAACAAATGGATTAGCTTCATATACTTGTGATACACATGATTTAGCTTCAACAGCATGCGAAATAAACGAGTTAGATCCAAATCCATGCGAAACACATGATTTAGCTTCAAATCAATGCGAAATAGAAGGGTTATCTTCGAATCCATGCGAACCAAATGGTTTAGCTGCAAATACTTGTGATATACATGATTTAGCTTCAACTGCATGCGAAACAAACGAGTTAACTTCAAGTCCATGCGAAACACATGATTGAGCTTCAAATCCATGCGAAGTGGATGGCTCATCTTCGAATACATGCGAAACGAATAGTTTAGCTTCAAATACTTGTGATATACATGATTCAGCTTCAACTGCATGCGAAACAAACGAGTTAGCTTCAAATCCATGCGAAACACATGATTTAGCATCAAATGAATGCGAAGTAGAAGGGTTATCTTCGAATCCATGCGAAACAAATGATATAACCTCAAATACTTGTGATATACATGATTTAGTTTCAACAGCATGCGAAACAAACGAGTTAGTTTCAAATCCATGCGAAACACATGATTTAGCATCAAATGAATGCGAAGTAGAAGGCTGATCTACGAAACCATGCGAAGCAAATGGTTTAGCTTCAAATATTTGTGATATACATGATTTAGATTAAACAGAATGCGAAACAAACGAGTTATCTTCAAATCCAAGCGAAACACATGATTTAGCTTCAAATTAATGCGAAGTAGATGGATTATCTTCGAATCCATGCGAAGCAAATGGTTTGGCTTCAAATACTTGTGATACATTTGATTTAGCTTCAACAGCATGCGAAACAAACGAGTTAGATTCAAATCCATGCGAAACACATGATTTAGCTTCAAATCAATGCGAATTAGATGGCTTATCTTCGAATACATGCGAAACAAATGGATTAGCTTCATATACTTGTGATATACATGATTTAGCTTCAACAGCCTGCGAAATAAACGAGTTAGATCCAAATCCATGCGAAACACATGATTTAGCTTCAAATCAATGCGAAGTAGAAGGGTTATCTTCGAATCCATGCGAAACAAATGGTTTAGCTGCAAATACTTGTGATATACATGATTTAGCTTCAACTGCATGCGAAACAAACGAGTTAACTTCAAGTCCATGCGAAACACATGATTGAGCTTCAAATCCATGCGAAGTGGATGGCTCATCTTCGAATCCATGCGAAACGAATAGTTTAGCTTCAAATACTTGTGATACATTTGATTTAGCTTCAACAGCATGCGAAACAAACGAGTTAGCTTCAAATCCATGTGAAACACATGATTTAGCATCAAATGAATGCGAGGTAGAAGGCTGATCTACGAATCCATGCGAAGCAAATGGTTTAGCTTCAAATACTTGTGATACAATTGATTTAGCTTCAACAGCATGCGAAACAAACGAGTTAGCTTCAAATACATGCGAAACACATGATTTGGATTCAAATCAATGCGAAGTAGGAGGCTTATATTCGTATCCATGCGAAACAAATGGTTTAGCTTCAAATACTTGTGATACACTTGATTTAGCTTGAACAGCATGCGAAACAAACGAGTTAGATTCAAATCCATGCGAAACAAATGATTTAGCATCAAATCAATGCGAAGTAGAAGGCTGAACTTCGAATCCATGCGAAACAAATGGTTTAGCTTCTAGTACTTATGATATACATGATTTACATTCAACAGCAAGCGAAAAAAACGAGTTAGCTTCAAATACTTGTGATATACAAGATTTAGCTTCAACAGCATGCGAAACAAACGTATTAGCTTCAAATCCAAGCGAAAAACATAATATAGCATCAAGTCAACGCGAAGTTGAAGGCTTAGCTTCAAATCCATACGAAACAAATGGTTTAGCTTCAAACACTTGTTTTATACATGATTTAGCTTCAACTGCATACGAAACAGATGGTTCAGCTTCAAATACTTGTGATGAACATGATTTAGCTTCAACTGCATGCGAAAAAAACGAGTTATCTTCAAATCCATGCGAAACACATGATTTAACATCTAATCAATGCGAAGTAGATGGCTTATATTCGAATACATGCGAAACAAATGAATTAGCTTCATATACTTGTGATATACATGATTTAGCTTCAACAGAATGCGAAATAAACGAGTTAGATCCAAATCCATGCGAAACACATGATTTAGCTTCAAATCAATGCGAAGTAGAAGGGTTATCTTCGAATCCATGCGAAACAAATGGTTTAGCTGCAAATACTTGTGATATACATGATTTAGCTTCAACTGCATGCGAAACAAACGAGTTAACTTCAAGTCCATGCGAAACACATGATTGAGCTTCATATCCATGCGAAGTGGATGGCTCATCTTCGAATCCATGCGAAACGAATAGTTTAGCTTCAAATACTTGTGATATACATGATTCAGCTTCAACTGCATGCGAAACAAACGAGTTAGCTTCAAATCCATGCGAAACACATGATTTAGCATCAAATGAATGCGAAGTAGAAGGGTTATCTTCGAATCCATGCGAAACAAATGATATAGCCTCAAATACTTGTGATATACATGATTTAGTTTCAACAGCATGCGAAACAAACGAGTTAGTTTCAAATCCATGCGAAACACATGATTTAGCATCAAATGAATGCGAAGTAGAAGGCTGATCTACGAATCCATGCGAAGCAAATGGTTTAGCTTCAAATACTTGTGATATACATGATTTAGCTTCAACAGAATGCGAAACAAACGAGTTATCTTCAAATCCAAGCGAAACACATGATTTAGCTTCAAATTAATGCGAAGTAGATGGATTATCTTCGAATGCATGCGACAAATGGTTTAGCTTCAAATACTTGTGATGTACATGATTTAGCTTCAACTGCATGCGAAAAAAACGAGTTAGCTTCAAATCCATGCGAAACACATGATTTAGCTTCAAATAAATGCGAATTAGAAGGGTTATCTTCGAATACATGCGAAACATATGATATAGCTTCAAATACTTGTGATATACATGATTTAGCTTCAACAGCATGCGAAACAAACGAGTTAGCTTCAAATACATGCGAAACACATGATTTGGATTCAAATCAATGCGAAGTAGGAGGCTTATATTCGTATCCATGCGAAACAAATGGTTTAGCTTCAAATACTTGTGATACACTTGATTTAGCTTGAACAGCATGCGAAACAAACGAGTTAGATTCAAATCCATGCGAAACAAATGATTTAGCATCAAATCAATGCGAAGTAGAAGGCTGAACTTCGAATCCATGCGAAACAAATGGTTTAGCTTCTAATACTTATGATATACATGATTTACATTCAACAGCAAGCGAAAAAAACGAGTTAGCTTCAAATACTTGTGATATACAAGATTTAGCTTCAACAGCATGCGAAACAAACGTATTAGCTTCAAATCCAAGCGAAAAACATAATATAGCATCAAGTCAACGCGAAGTTGAAGGCTTAGCTTCAAATCCATACGAAACAAATGGTTTAGCTTCAAACACTTGTTTTATACATGATTTAGCTTCAACTGCATACGAAACAGATGGTTCAGCTTCAAATACTTGTGATGAACATGATTTAGCTTCAACTGCATGCGAAAAAAACGAGTTATCTTCAAATCCATGCGAAACACATGATTTAACATCTAATCAATGCGAAGTAGATGGCTTATATTCGAATACATGCGAAACAAATTGATTAGCTTCATATACTTGTGATATACATGATTTAGCTTCAACAGCATGCGAAATAAACGAGTTAGATCCAAATCCATGCGAAACACATGATTTAGCTTCAAATCAATGCGAAGTAGAAGGGTTATCTTCGAATCCATGCGAAACAAATGGTTTAGCTGCAAATACTTGTGATATACATGATTTAGCTTCAACTGCATGCGAAACAAACGAGTTAACTTCAAGTCCATGCGAAACACATGATTGAGCTTCAAATCCATGCGAAGTGGATGGCTCATCTTCGAATCCATGCGAAACGAATAGTTTAGCTTCAAATACTTGTGATATACATGATTCAGCTTCAACTGCATTCGAAACAAACGAGTTAGCTTCAAATCCATGCGAAACACATGATTTAGCATCAAATGAATGCGAAGTAGAAGGGTTATCTTGGAATCCATGCGAAACAAATGATATAGCCTCAAATACTTGTGATATACATGATTTAGTTTCAACAGCATGCGAAACAAACGAGTTAGTTTCAAATCCATGCGAAACACATGATTTAGCATCAAATGAATGCGAAGTAGAAGGCTGATCTACGAATCCATGCGAAGCAAATGGTTTAGCTTCAAATACTTGTGATATACATGATTTAGCTTCAACAGAATGCGAAACAAACGAGTTATCTTCAAATCCAAGCGAAACACATGATTTAGCTTCAAATTAATGCGAAGTAGATGGATTATCTTCGAATGCATGCGACAAATGGTTTAGCTTCAAATACTTGTGATGTACATGATTTAGCTTCAACTGCATGCGAAAAAAACGAGTTAGCTTCAAATCCATGCGAAACACATGATTTAGCTTCAAATCAATGCGAATTAGAAGGGTTATCTTCGAATACATGCGAAACATATGATATAGCTTCAAATACTTGTGATATACATGATTTAGCTTCAACAGCATGCTAAACAAACGAGTTAGATTCAAATCCATGCGAAACACATGATTTAGCTTCAAATCAATGCGAAATAGATGGATTATCTTCGAATCCATGCGAAACAAATGGTTTATCTTCAAATACTTGTGATATACATGATTTAGCTTTAACAGCATGCGAAACAAACGAGTTATCTTCAAATCCAATCGAAACACATGATTTAGCATCAAAGCAATGCGAAGTAGATGGATTATCTTCGAATCCATGCGAAACAAATGGATTAGCTTCAAATACTTGTGATGTTCATGATTTAGCTTCAACTGCATGCGAAAGAAACGAGTTAGCTTCAAATCCATGCGAAACACACGATTTAGCATCTAATCAATGCGAAGTAGAAGGCTGATTTTCGAATCCATGCGAAGCAAATGGTTTGGCTTCAAATACTTGTGATACATTTGATTTAGCTTCAACAGCATGCGAAACAAACGAGTTAGATACAAATCCATGCGAAACACATGATTTAGCTTCAAATCAATGCGAAGTAGATGGCTTATCTTCGAATACATGCGAAACAAATGGATTAGCTTCATATACTTGTGATATACATGATTTAGATTCAACAGCCTGCGAAATAAACGAGTTAGATCCAAATCCATGCGAAACACATGATTTAGCTTCAAATCAATGCGAAGTAGAAGGGTTATCTTCGAATCCATGCGAAACAAATGGTTTAGCTGCAAATACTTGTGATATACATGATTCAGCTTCAACTGCATGCGATACAAACGAGTTAACTTCAAGTCCATGCGAAACACATGATTGAGCTTCAAATCCATGCGAAGTGGATGGCTCATCTTCGAATCCATGCGAAACGAATAGTTTAGCTTCAAATACTTGTGATATACATGATTCAGCTTCAACTGCATGCGAAACAAACGAGTTAGCTTCAAATCCATGTGAAACACATGATTTAGCATCAAATCAATGCGAAGTAGAAAGCTGATCTACGAATCAATGCGAAGCAAATGGTTTAGCTTCAAATACTTGTGATACACTTGATTTAGCTTCAACAGCATGCGAAACAAACGAGTTGGATTCAAATCCATGCGAAACAAATGATTTAGCATCAAATCAATGCGAAGTAGAAGGCTGAACTTCGAATCCATGCGAAACAAATGGTTTAGCTTCTAATACTTATGATATACATGATTTACATTCAACAGCAAGCGAAAAAAACGAGTTAGCTTCAAATACTTGTGATATACAAGATTTAGCTTCAACAGCATGCGAAACAAACGTATTAGCTTCAAATCCAAGCGAAAAACATAATATAGCATCAAGTCAACGCGAAGTTGAAGGCTTAGCTTCAAATCCATACGAAACAAATGGTTTAGCTTCAAATAATTGTGATATACATGATTTACATTCAACAGCAAGCGAAACAAACGAGTGAGCCTCAAATCTATGCGAAGCACATGATTTAGCATCTAATCAAATACGAAGTAGAAGTCTGATCTCCGAATCCATGCGAAACAAATGGTTTAGATTCAAATACCTGTGAAATACATGATTTAGCTTCAACTGCAAGCGAAAAAAACGAGTTAGCTTCAAATCCAAGAGAATGACATGATTTAGCTTCAAATCAATGCGTAGCAGAAAGCTGATCATCGAATCCATGCGAAACAAATGGTTTAGCATCAAATACTTCCGATATACATGATTTAGCTTCAACAGCATGAGAAACATACGAGTTACCTTCAAATCCATTTGAAACACAAGATTTAGCTTCAAATCAATGCGATGTAGAAGGCATAGCATCAAATCCATGCGAAACACATGATTTAGCTCCAAATTCATGCGAAACACATGGTTTAGCTTAATATTCATGCGAAACAGATGGTTTAGATTCAGATATTTGTGATAAACATGATTTAGCTTCAACTGCATGCGAAACAAACGAGTTACATTCAAATCCAAGCGAAACACATGATTTAGTTTCAAATCAATGCGAAGTAGAAGGCTTAGCTTCAAATCAATGCGATGTAGAAGGCTTAGCTACAAATCCTTGCGAATCAAATTGTTTACGTTCAAATTATTGTGATATACATGATTTAGCTTCAGCTGCATGCGAAACAAACGAGTTAACTTCAGATCCATGCGAAACACATGATTTAGCTTCAAATTCATGCGAAACACATGGTTTAGCTTAATATTCATGCGAAACAGATGGTTTAGATTCAGATATTTGTGATAAACATGATTTAGCTTCAACTGCATGCGAAACAAACGAGTTACATTCAAATCCGAGCGAAACACATGATTTTGCTTCAAATCAATGCGAAGTAGGAGGCTGATCTTCGAATCCATGCGAAGCAAATGGTTTAGCTTCAAATCAATGCGAAGTAGAAGGCTTAGCTTCAATTCCATGGGAATCAAATGGTTTAGCTTCTAATATTGTGATGTACATGATTTAACTTCAACTGCAGGCGAAACAAACGAGTTAGCTTCGAATCCATGCGAAACACATGATTTAGCTTCAAATACATGCGGAGTAGGAGGCTTAGTTTCAAATCAATGCGTAACCAATGGTTTAGCTTCAAATACTTGCGAATATAATTGATATAGCTTCATATGCAGGCAAAACAAACGAGTTAGCTTCAAATCCGTGCGAAGCACATGATTTATCTACAAAACAATGCGAAGTAGAATGCTTAGCTTCAAATCCATGCGAAACACATGATTTAGCATTTAATCAATGCGAAGTAGATGGCTTATCTTCGAATCCATGCGAAACACATGATTTAGCTTCAAATACTGCGGAGTAGGAGGCTTAGTTTCAAATCAATGCGTAACCAATGGTTTAGCTTCAAATACTTGCGAATATAATTGATATAGCTTCATATGCAGGCAAAACAAACGAGTTAGCTTCAAATCCGTGCGAAGCACATGATTTATCTACAAAACAATGCGAAGTAGAATGCTTAGCTTCAAATCCATGCGAAACACATGATTTAGCATCTAATCAATGCGAAGTAGATGGCTTATCTTCGAATACATGCGAAACAAATGGATTAGCTTCATATACTTGTGATATACATGATTTAGCTTCAACAGCATGCGAAATAAACGAGTTAGATCCGAATCCATGCGAAACACATGATTTAGCTTCAAATCAATGCGAAATAGAAGGGTTATCTTCGAATCCATGCGAAACAAATGGTTTAGCTGCAAATACTTGTGATATACATGATTTAGCTTCAACTGCATGCGAAAAAAACGAGTTAGCTTCAAATCCATGCGAAACACATGATTTAGCATCTAATCAATGCGAAGTAGATGGCTTATCTTCGAATACATGCGAAACAAATGGATTAGCTTCATATACTTGTGATATACATGATTTAGCTTCAACAGCATGCGAAATAAACGAGTTAGATCCAAATCCATGCGAAACACATGATTTAGCTTCAAATCAATGCGAAATAGAAGGGTTATCTTCGAATCCATGCGAACCAAATGGTTTAGCTGCAAATACTTGTGATATACATGATTTAGCTTCAACTGCATGCGAAACAAACGAGTTAGCTTCAAATCCATGCGAAACACATGATTTAGCATCTAATCAATGCGAAGTAGATGGCTTATCTTCGAATACATGCGAAACAAATGGATTAGCTTCATATACTTGTGATACACATGATTTAGCTTCAACAGCATGCGAAATAAACGAGTTAGATCCAAATCCATGCGAAACACATGATTTAGCTTCAAATCAATGCGAAATAGAAGGGTTATCTTCGAATCCATGCGAACCAAATGGTTTAGCTGCAAATACTTGTGATATACATGATTTAGCTTCAACTGCATGCGAAACAAACGAGTTAACTTCAAGTCCATGCGAAACACATGATTGAGCTTCAAATCCATGCGAAGTGGATGGCTCATCTTCGAATACATGCGAAACGAATAGTTTAGCTTCAAATACTTGTGATATACATGATTCAGCTTCAACTGCATGCGAAACAAACGAGTTAGCTTCAAATCCATGCGAAACACATGATTTAGCATCAAATGAATGCGAAGTAGAAGGGTTATCTTCGAATCCATGCGAAACAAATGATATAACCTCAAATACTTGTGATATACATGATTTAGTTTCAACAGCATGCGAAACAAACGAGTTAGTTTCAAATCCATGCGAAACACATGATTTAGCATCAAATGAATGCGAAGTAGAAGGCTGATCTACGAAACCATGCGAAGCAAATGGTTTAGCTTCAAATATTTGTGATATACATGATTTAGATTAAACAGAATGCGAAACAAACGAGTTATCTTCAAATCCAAGCGAAACACATGATTTAGCTTCAAATTAATGCGAAGTAGATGGATTATCTTCGAATCCATGCGAAGCAAATGGTTTGGCTTCAAATACTTGTGATACATTTGATTTAGCTTCAACAGCATGCGATACAAACGAGTTAGATTCAAATCCATGCGAAACACATGATTTAGCTTCAAATCAATGCGAATTAGATGGCTTATCTTCGAATACATGCGAAACAAATGGATTAGCTTCATATACTTGTGATATACATGATTTAGCTTCAACAGCCTGCGAAATAAACGAGTTAGATCCAAATCCATGCGAAACACATGATTTAGCTTCAAATCAATGCGAAGTAGAAGGGTTATCTTCGAATCCATGCGAAACAAATGGTTTAGCTGCAAATACTTGTGATATACATGATTTAGCTTCAACTGCATGCGAAACAAACGAGTTAACTTCAAGTCCATGCGAAACACATGATTGAGCTTCAAATCCATGCGAAGTGGATGGCTCATCTTCGAATCCATGCGAAACGAATAGTTTAGCTTCAAATACTTGTGATACATTTGATTTAGCTTCAACAGCATGCGAAACAAACGAGTTAGCTTCAAATCCATGTGAAACACATGATTTAGCATCAAATGAATGCGAAGTAGAAGGGTTATCTTCGAATCCATGCGAAACAAATGATATAGCCTCAAATACTTGTGATATACATGATTTAGTTTCAACAGCATGCGAAACAAACGAGTTAGTTTCAAATCCATGCGAAACACATGATTTAGCATCAAATGAATGCGAAGTAGAAGGCTGATCTACGAATCCATGCGAAGCAAATGGTTTAGCTTCAAATACTTGTGATATACATGATTTAGCTTCAACTCCATGCGAAACAAACGAGTTATCTTCAAATCCATTTGAAACACAAGATTTAGCTTCAAATCAATGCGATGTAGAAGGCATAGCATCAAATCCATGCGAAACACATGATTTAGCTCCAAATTCATGCGAAACACATGGTTTAGCTTAATATTCATGCGAAACAGATGGTTTAGATTCAGATATTTGTGATAAACATGATTTAGCTTCAACTGCATGCGAAACAAACGAGTTACATTCAAATCCAAGCGAAACACATGATTTAGTTTCAAATCAATGCGAAGTAGAAGGCTTAGCTTCAAATCAATGCGATGTAGAAGGCTTAGCTACAAATCCTTGCGAATCAAATTGTTTACGTTCAAATTATTGTGATATACATGATTTAGCTTCAGCTGCATGCGAAACAAACGAGTTAACTTCAGATCCATGCGAAACACATGATTTAGCTTCAAATTCATGCGAAACACATGGTTTAGCTTAATATTCATGCGAAACAGATGGTTTAGATTCAGATATTTGTGATAAACATTATTTAGCTTCAACTGCATGCGAAACAAACGAGTTACATTCAAATCCAAGCGAAACACATGATTTAGCTTCAAATCAATGCGAAGTAGAAGGCTGATCTTCGAATCCATGCGCAGCAA
The DNA here is from genome assembly GCF_051020955.1 of Megalopta genalis. Classification (NCBI taxonomy): domain Eukaryota; kingdom Metazoa; phylum Arthropoda; class Insecta; order Hymenoptera; family Halictidae; genus Megalopta; species Megalopta genalis. The sequence goes on from NW_027476145.1 coordinate 615,737, forward strand.
ATGGTTTAGCTTCAAATCAATGCGAAGTAGAAGGCTTAGCTTCAATTCCATGGGAATCAAATGGTTTAGCTTCTAATATTGTGATATACATGATTTAACTTCAACTGCAGGCGAAACAAACGAGTTAGCTTCGAATCCATGGGAAACACATGATTTAGCTTCAAATACATGCGAAGTAGGATGCTTAGTTTCAACTCAATGCGTAACCAATGGTTTAGCTTCAAATACTTGCGAATATAATTGATATAGCTTCAAATGCAGGCAAAACAAACGAGTTAGCTTCAAATCCGTGCGAAGCACATGATTTAGCTACAAAACAATGCGAAGTAGAAGGCTTAGCTTCAATTCCATGGGAATCAAATGGTTTAGCTTCTAATATTGTGATATACATGATTTAACTTCAACTGCAGGCGAAACAAACAAGTTAGCTTCGAATCCATGCGAAACACATGATTTAACTTCAAATACATGCGAGGTAGGAGGCTTAGTTTCAAATCAACGCGTAACCAATGGTTTAGCTTCAAATAGTTGCGAATATAATTGATATAGCTTCAAATGCAGGCAAAACAAACGAGTTAGCTTCAAATCCGTGCGAAGCACTTGATTTAGCTACAAAACAATGCGAAGTAGAATGCTTAGCTTCAAATCCATGCGAATCAAACGGTTTAGCTTCAAATAATTGTTTTATACATGATTTAGCTTCAAACGCAGGCGAAACAAACGAGTTAACTTCAAATCCATGCGAAACACATGATTTAGCTTCAAATGAATGCGAAGTAGAAGGCATAGCTTCAATTACATGAGAAACAGATGATTTAGCTACAGATAATTGCGATATAAGTGATTTAGATGCAAATGCAGCCGAAACAATCGAGTTACATTCAAATCCAAGCGAAACACATGATTTAGCTTCAAATCAATGCGAAGTAGAAGGCTGATCTTCGAATCAATGCGAAGCAAATGGTTTAGCTTCAAATCAATGCGAAGTAGAAGGCTTAGCTTCAAATCCATGCGAATCAAACGGTTTAGCTTCAAATGCTTGTGATACACATGATTTAGCTTCAAACGCAGGCGAAACAAACGAGTTAACTTCAAATCCATGCGAAACACAAGATTTAGCTTCAAATCAATGCGATGTAGAAGTCATAGCATCAAATCCATGCGAAACAAATGATTTAGCTTCAAATTCATGCGAAACACATGGTTTAGCTTAATATTCATGCGAAACAGATGGTTAAGATTCAGATATTTGTGATAAACATGATTTAGCTTCAACTGCATGCGAAACAAACGAGTTACATTCAAATCCGAGCGAAACACATGATTTTGCTTCAAATCAATGCGAAGTAGGAGGCTGATCTTCGAATCCATGCGAAGCAAATGGTTTAGCTTCAAATCAATGCGAAGTAGAAGGCTTAGCTTCAATTCCATGGGAATCAAATGGTTTAGCTTCTAATATTGTGATGTACATGATTTAACTTCAACTGCAGGCGAAACAAACGAGTTAGCTTCGAATCCATGCGAAACACATGATTTAGCTTCAAATACATGCGGAGTAGGAGGCTTAGTTTCAAATCAATGCGTAACCAATGGTTTAGCTTCAAATACTTGCGAATATAATTGATATAGCTTCATATGCAGGCAAAACAAACGAGTTAGCTTCAAATCCGTGCGAAGCACATGATTTATCTACAAAACAATGCGAAGTAGAATGCTTAGCTTCAAATCCATGCGAAACACATGATTTAGCATTTAATCAATGCGAAGTAGATGGCTTATCTTCGAATCCATGCGAAACACATGATTTAGCTTCAAATACTGCGGAGTAGGAGGCTTAGTTTCAAATCAATGCGTAACCAATGGTTTAGCTTCAAATACTTGCGAATATAATTGATATAGCTTCATATGCAGGCAAAACAAACGAGTTAGCTTCAAATCCGTGCGAAGCACATGATTTATCTACAAAACAATGCGAAGTAGAATGCTTAGCTTCAAATCCATGCGAAACACATGATTTAGCATCTAATCAATGCGAAGTAGATGGCTTATCTTCGAATACATGCGAAACAAATGGATTAGCTTCATATACTTGTGATATACATGATTTAGCTTCAACAGCATGCGAAATAAACGAGTTAGATCCGAATCCATGCGAAACACATGATTTAGCTTCAAATCAATGCGAAATAGAAGGGTTATCTTCGAATCCATGCGAAACAAATGGTTTAGCTGCAAATACTTGTGATATACATGATTTAGCTTCAACTGCATGCGAAAAAAACGAGTTAGCTTCAAATCCATGCGAAACACATGATTTAGCATCTAATCAATGCGAAGTAGATGGCTTATCTTCGAATACATGCGAAACAAATGGATTAGCTTCATATACTTGTGATATACATGATTTAGCTTCAACAGCATGCGAAATAAACGAGTTAGATCCAAATCCATGCGAAACACATGATTTAGCTTCAAATCAATGCGAAATAGAAGGGTTATCTTCGAATCCATGCGAACCAAATGGTTTAGCTGCAAATACTTGTGATATACATGATTTAGCTTCAACTGCATGCGAAACAAACGAGTTAGCTTCAAATCCATGCGAAACACATGATTTAGCATCTAATCAATGCGAAGTAGATGGCTTATCTTCGAATACATGCGAAACAAATGGATTAGCTTCATATACTTGTGATACACATGATTTAGCTTCAACAGCATGCGAAATAAACGAGTTAGATCCAAATCCATGCGAAACACATGATTTAGCTTCAAATCAATGCGAAATAGAAGGGTTATCTTCGAATCCATGCGAACCAAATGGTTTAGCTGCAAATACTTGTGATATACATGATTTAGCTTCAACTGCATGCGAAACAAACGAGTTAACTTCAAGTCCATGCGAAACACATGATTGAGCTTCAAATCCATGCGAAGTGGATGGCTCATCTTCGAATACATGCGAAACGAATAGTTTAGCTTCAAATACTTGTGATATACATGATTCAGCTTCAACTGCATGCGAAACAAACGAGTTAGCTTCAAATCCATGCGAAACACATGATTTAGCATCAAATGAATGCGAAGTAGAAGGGTTATCTTCGAATCCATGCGAAACAAATGATATAACCTCAAATACTTGTGATATACATGATTTAGTTTCAACAGCATGCGAAACAAACGAGTTAGTTTCAAATCCATGCGAAACACATGATTTAGCATCAAATGAATGCGAAGTAGAAGGCTGATCTACGAAACCATGCGAAGCAAATGGTTTAGCTTCAAATATTTGTGATATACATGATTTAGATTAAACAGAATGCGAAACAAACGAGTTATCTTCAAATCCAAGCGAAACACATGATTTAGCTTCAAATTAATGCGAAGTAGATGGATTATCTTCGAATCCATGCGAAGCAAATGGTTTGGCTTCAAATACTTGTGATACATTTGATTTAGCTTCAACAGCATGCGATACAAACGAGTTAGATTCAAATCCATGCGAAACACATGATTTAGCTTCAAATCAATGCGAATTAGATGGCTTATCTTCGAATACATGCGAAACAAATGGATTAGCTTCATATACTTGTGATATACATGATTTAGCTTCAACAGCCTGCGAAATAAACGAGTTAGATCCAAATCCATGCGAAACACATGATTTAGCTTCAAATCAATGCGAAGTAGAAGGGTTATCTTCGAATCCATGCGAAACAAATGGTTTAGCTGCAAATACTTGTGATATACATGATTTAGCTTCAACTGCATGCGAAACAAACGAGTTAACTTCAAGTCCATGCGAAACACATGATTGAGCTTCAAATCCATGCGAAGTGGATGGCTCATCTTCGAATCCATGCGAAACGAATAGTTTAGCTTCAAATACTTGTGATACATTTGATTTAGCTTCAACAGCATGCGAAACAAACGAGTTAGCTTCAAATCCATGTGAAACACATGATTTAGCATCAAATGAATGCGAAGTAGAAGGGTTATCTTCGAATCCATGCGAAACAAATGATATAGCCTCAAATACTTGTGATATACATGATTTAGTTTCAACAGCATGCGAAACAAACGAGTTAGTTTCAAATCCATGCGAAACACATGATTTAGCATCAAATGAATGCGAAGTAGAAGGCTGATCTACGAATCCATGCGAAGCAAATGGTTTAGCTTCAAATACTTGTGATATACATGATTTAGCTTCAACTCCATGCGAAACAAACGAGTTATCTTCAAATCCATTTGAAACACAAGATTTAGCTTCAAATCAATGCGATGTAGAAGGCATAGCATCAAATCCATGCGAAACACATGATTTAGCTCCAAATTCATGCGAAACACATGGTTTAGCTTAATATTCATGCGAAACAGATGGTTTAGATTCAGATATTTGTGATAAACATGATTTAGCTTCAACTGCATGCGAAACAAACGAGTTACATTCAAATCCAAGCGAAACACATGATTTAGTTTCAAATCAATGCGAAGTAGAAGGCTTAGCTTCAAATCAATGCGATGTAGAAGGCTTAGCTACAAATCCTTGCGAATCAAATTGTTTACGTTCAAATTATTGTGATATACATGATTTAGCTTCAGCTGCATGCGAAACAAACGAGTTAACTTCAGATCCATGCGAAACACATGATTTAGCTTCAAATTCATGCGAAACACATGGTTTAGCTTAATATTCATGCGAAACAGATGGTTTAGATTCAGATATTTGTGATAAACATTATTTAGCTTCAACTGCATGCGAAACAAACGAGTTACATTCAAATCCAAGCGAAACACATGATTTAGCTTCAAATCAATGCGAAGTAGAAGGCTGATCTTCGAATCCATGCGCAGCAAATGGTTTAGCTTCAAATCAATGCGAAGTAGAAGGCTTAGCTTCAATTCCATGGGAATCAAATGGTTTAGCTTCTAATATTGTGATATACATGATTTAACTTCAACTGCAGGCGAAACAAACGAGTTAGCTTCGAATCCATGGGAAACACATGATTTAGCTTCAAATACATGCGAAGTAGGATGCTTAGTTTCAACTCAATGCGTAACCAATGGTTTAGCTTCAAATACTTGCGAATATAATTGATATAGCTTCAAATGCAGGCAAAACAAACGAGTTAGCTTCAAATCCGTGCGAAGCACATGATTTAGCTACAAAACAATGCGAAGTAGAAGGCTTAGCTTCAATTCCATGGGAATCAAATGGTTTAGCTTCTAATATTGTGATATACATGATTTAACTTCAACTGCAGGCGAAACAAACAAGTTAGCTTCGAATCCATGCGAAACACATGATTTAACTTCAAATACATGCGAGGTAGGAGGCTTAGTTTCAAATCAACGCGTAACCAATGGTTTAGCTTCAAATAGTTGCGAATATAATTGATATAGCTTCAAATGCAGGCAAAACAAACGAGTTAGCTTCAAATCCGTGCGAAGCACTTGATTTAGCTACAAAACAATGCGAAGTAGAATGCTTAGCTTCAAATCCATGCGAATCAAACGGTTTAGCTTCAAATAATTGTTTTATACATGATTTAGCTTCAAACGCAGGCGAAACAAACGAGTTAACTTCAAATCCATGCGAAACACATGATTTAGCTTCAAATGAATGCGAAGTAGAAGGCATAGCTTCAATTACATGAGAAACAGATGATTTAGCTACAGATAATTGCGATATAAGTGATTTAGATGCAAATGCAGCCGAAACAATCGAGTTACATTCAAATCCAAGCGAAACACATGATTTAGCTTCAAATCAATGCGAAGTAGAAGGCTGATCTTCGAATCAATGCGAAGCAAATGGTTTAGCTTCAAATCAATGCGAAGTAGAAGGCTTAGCTTCAAATCCATGCGAATCAAACGGTTTAGCTTCAAATGCTTGTGATACACATGATTTAGCTTCAAACGCAGGCGAAACAAACGAGTTAACTTCAAATCCATGCGAAACACAAGATTTAGCTTCAAATCAATGCGATGTAGAAGTCATAGCATCAAATCCATGCGAAACAAATGATTTAGCTTCAAATTCATGCGAAACACATGGTTTAGCTTAATATTCATGCGAAACAGATGGTTAAGATTCAGATATTTGTGATAAACATGATTTAGCTTCAACTGCATGCGAAACAAACGAGTTACATTCAAATCCGAGCGAAACACATGATTTTGCTTCAAATCAATGCGAAGTAGGAGGCTGATCTTCGAATCCATGCGAAGCAAATGGTTTAGCTTCAAATCAATGCGAAGTAGAAGGCTTAGCTTCAATTCCATGGGAATCAAATGGTTTAGCTTCTAATATTGTGATGTACATGATTTAACTTCAACTGCAGGCGAAACAAACGAGTTAGCTTCGAATCCATGCGAAACACATGATTTAGCTTCAAATACATGCGGAGTAGGAGGCTTAGTTTCAAATCAATGCGTAACCAATGGTTTAGCTTCAAATACTTGCGAATATAATTGATATAGCTTCATATGCAGGCAAAACAAACGAGTTAGCTTCAAATCCGTGCGAAGCACATGATTTATCTACAAAACAATGCGAAGTAGAATGCTTAGCTTCAAATCCATGCGAAACACATGATTTAGCATTTAATCAATGCGAAGTAGATGGCTTATCTTCGAATCCATGCGAAACACATGATTTAGCTTCAAATACTGCGGAGTAGGAGGCTTAGTTTCAAATCAATGCGTAACCAATGGTTTAGCTTCAAATACTTGCGAATATAATTGATATAGCTTCATATGCAGGCAAAACAAACGAGTTAGCTTCAAATCCGTGCGAAGCACATGATTTATCTACAAAACAATGCGAAGTAGAATGCTTAGCTTCAAATCCATGCGAAACACATGATTTAGCATCTAATCAATGCGAAGTAGATGGCTTATCTTCGAATACATGCGAAACAAATGGATTAGCTTCATATACTTGTGATATACATGATTTAGCTTCAACAGCATGCGAAATAAACGAGTTAGATCCGAATCCATGCGAAACACATGATTTAGCTTCAAATCAATGCGAAATAGAAGGGTTATCTTCGAATCCATGCGAAACAAATGGTTTAGCTGCAAATACTTGTGATATACATGATTTAGCTTCAACTGCATGCGAAAAAAACGAGTTAGCTTCAAATCCATGCGAAACACATGATTTAGCATCTAATCAATGCGAAGTAGATGGCTTATCTTCGAATACATGCGAAACAAATGGATTAGCTTCATATACTTGTGATATACATGATTTAGCTTCAACAGCATGCGAAATAAACGAGTTAGATCCAAATCCATGCGAAACACATGATTTAGCTTCAAATCAATGCGAAATAGAAGGGTTATCTTCGAATCCATGCGAACCAAATGGTTTAGCTGCAAATACTTGTGATATACATGATTTAGCTTCAACTGCATGCGAAACAAACGAGTTAGCTTCAAATCCATGCGAAACACATGATTTAGCATCTAATCAATGCGAAGTAGATGGCTTATCTTCGAATACATGCGAAACAAATGGATTAGCTTCATATACTTGTGATACACATGATTTAGCTTCAACAGCATGCGAAATAAACGAGTTAGATCCAAATCCATGCGAAACACATGATTTAGCTTCAAATCAATGCGAAATAGAAGGGTTATCTTCGAATCCATGCGAACCAAATGGTTTAGCTGCAAATACTTGTGATATACATGATTTAGCTTCAACTGCATGCGAAACAAACGAGTTAACTTCAAGTCCATGCGAAACACATGATTGAGCTTCAAATCCATGCGAAGTGGATGGCTCATCTTCGAATACATGCGAAACGAATAGTTTAGCTTCAAATACTTGTGATATACATGATTCAGCTTCAACTGCATGCGAAACAAACGAGTTAGCTTCAAATCCATGCGAAACACATGATTTAGCATCAAATGAATGCGAAGTAGAAGGGTTATCTTCGAATCCATGCGAAACAAATGATATAACCTCAAATACTTGTGATATACATGATTTAGTTTCAACAGCATGCGAAACAAACGAGTTAGTTTCAAATCCATGCGAAACACATGATTTAGCATCAAATGAATGCGAAGTAGAAGGCTGATCTACGAAACCATGCGAAGCAAATGGTTTAGCTTCAAATATTTGTGATATACATGATTTAGATTAAACAGAATGCGAAACAAACGAGTTATCTTCAAATCCAAGCGAAACACATGATTTAGCTTCAAATTAATGCGAAGTAGATGGATTATCTTCGAATCCATGCGAAGCAAATGGTTTGGCTTCAAATACTTGTGATACATTTGATTTAGCTTCAACAGCATGCGATACAAACGAGTTAGATTCAAATCCATGCGAAACACATGATTTAGCTTCAAATCAATGCGAATTAGATGGCTTATCTTCGAATACATGCGAAACAAATGGATTAGCTTCATATACTTGTGATATACATGATTTAGCTTCAACAGCCTGCGAAATAAACGAGTTAGATCCAAATCCATGCGAAACACATGATTTAGCTTCAAATCAATGCGAAGTAGAAGGGTTATCTTCGAATCCATGCGAAACAAATGGTTTAGCTGCAAATACTTGTGATATACATGATTTAGCTTCAACTGCATGCGAAACAAACGAGTTAACTTCAAGTCCATGCGAAACACATGATTGAGCTTCAAATCCATGCGAAGTGGATGGCTCATCTTCGAATCCATGCGAAACGAATAGTTTAGCTTCAAATACTTGTGATACATTTGATTTAGCTTCAACAGCATGCGAAACAAACGAGTTAGCTTCAAATCCATGTGAAACACATGATTTAGCATCAAATGAATGCGAAGTAGAAGGGTTATCTTCGAATCCATGCGAAACAAATGATATAGCCTCAAATACTTGTGATATACATGATTTAGTTTCAACAGCATGCGAAACAAACGAGTTAGTTTCAAATCCATGCGAAACACATGATTTAGCATCAAATGAATGCGAAGTAGAAGGCTGATCTACGAATCCATGCGAAGCAAATGGTTTAGCTTCAAATACTTGTGATATACATGATTTAGCTTCAACAGAATGCGAAACAAACGAGTTATCTTCAAATCCAAGCGAAACACATGATTTAGCTTCAAATTAATGCGAAGTAGATGGATTATCTTCGAATCCATGCGACAAATGGTTTAGCTTCAAATACTTGTGATGTACATGATTTAGCTTCAACTGCATGCGAAAAAAACGAGTTAGCTTCAAATCCATGCGAAACACATGATTTAGCTTCAAATCAATGCGAATTAGAAGGGTTATCTTCGAATACATGCGAAACATATGATATAGCTTCAAATACTTGTGATATACATGATTTAGCTTCAACAGCATGCGAAACAAACGAGTTAGCTTCAAATACATGCGAAACACATGATTTGGATTCAAATCAATGCGAAGTAGGAGGCTTATATTCGTATCCATGCGAAACAAATGGTTTAGCTTCAAATACTTGTGAGACACTTGATTTAGCTTGAACAGCATGCGAAACAAACGAGTTAGATTCAAATCCATGCGAAACAAATGATTTAGCATCAAATCAATGCGAAGTAGAAGGCTGAACTTCGAATCCATGCGAAACAAATGGTTTAGCTTCTAATACTTATGATATACATGATTTACATTCAACAGCAAGCGAAAAAAACGAGTTAGCTTCAAATACTTGTGATATACAAGATTTAGCTTCAACAGCATGCGAAACAAACGTATTAGCTTCAAATCCAAGCGAAAAACATAATATAGCATCAAGTCAACGCGAAGTTGAAGGCTTAGCTTCAAATCCATACGAAACAAATGGTTTAGCTTCAAACACTTGTTTTATACATGATTTAGCTTCAACTGCATACGAAACAGATGGTTCAGCTTCAAATACTTGTGATGAACATGATTTAGCTTCAACTGCATGCGAAAAAAACGAGTTATCTTCAAATCCATGCGAAACACATGATTTAACATCTAATCAATGCGAAGTAGATGGCTTATATTCGAATACATGCGAAACAAATGGATTAGCTTCATATACTTGTGATATACATGATTTAGATTCAACAGCCTGCGAAATAAACGAGTTAGATCCAAATCCATGCGAAACACATGATTTAGCTTCAAATCAATGCGAAGTAGAAGGGTTATCTTCGAATCCATGCGAAACAAATGGTTTAGCTGCAAATACTTGTGATATACATGATTCAGCTTCAACTGCATGCGATACAAACGAGTTAACTTCAAGTCCATGCGAAACACATGATTGAGCTTCAAATCCATGCGAAGTGGATGGCTCATCTTCGAATCCATGCGAAACGAATAGTTTAGCTTCAAATACTTGTGATATACATGATTCAGCTTCAACTGCATGCGAAACAAACGAGTTAGCTTCAAATCCATGTGAAACACATGATTTAGCATCAAATCAATGCGAAGTAGAAAGCTGATCTACGAATCAATGCGAAGCAAATGGTTTAGCTTCAAATACTTGTGATACACTTGATTTAGCTTCAACAGCATGCGAAACAAACGAGTTGGATTCAAATCCATGCGAAACAAATGATTTAGCATCAAATCAATGCGAAGTAGAAGGCTGAACTTCGAATCCATGCGAAACAAATGGTTTAGCTTCTAATACTTATGATATACATGATTTACATTCAACAGCAAGCGAAAAAAACGAGTTAGCTTCAAATACTTGTGATATACAAGATTTAGCTTCAACAGCATGCGAAACAAACGTATTAGCTTCAAATCCAAGCGAAAAACATAATATAGCATCAAGTCAACGCGAAGTTGAAGGCTTAGCTTCAAATCCATACGAAACAAATGGTTTAGCTTCAAATAATTGTGATATACATGATTTACATTCAACAGCAAGCGAAACAAACGAGTGAGCCTCAAATCTATGCGAAGCACATGATTTAGCATCTATTCAAATACGAAGTAGAAGTCTGATCTTCGAATCCATGCGAAACAAATGGTTTAGATTCAAATACCTGTGAAATACATGATTTAGCTTCAACTGCAAGCGAAAAAAAAAAGTTAGCTTCAAATCCAAGAGAATGACATGATTTAGCTTCAAATCAATGCGTAGCAGAAAGCTGATCATCGAATCCATGCGAAACAAATGGTTTAGCATCAAATACTTCCGATATACATGATTTAGCTTCAACAGCATGAGAAACATACGAGTTACCTTCAAATCCATTTGAAACACATGATTTAGCTTCAAATCAATACGAAGCAGAAGGCTTATATTCGAATCCATGCGAAACAACTGGTTCAGCTTCAAATACTTGTGATATACTTGATTTAGCTACAACAGCATGCGAAATAAACGAGTTAGATTCAAATTCATGCGAAACATATGATTTAAATTCAAATCAATGCGAAGTAGAAGGCTTATCTTCGAGTCCATGCGAAACAAATGGTTTAGCTTCAAGTACCTGTGATATACATGATTTAGTTTCAACTGCATGCGAAAAAGACGAGTTAGCTTCAAATCCAGGCGAAACACATGATTTGTCTGAAATCAATGCGAAGTAGAAGGCTTATCTTCGAATCCATGCGGAACACATGATTTATCTTCAAATCAATGCGAAGTAGAAGGCATAGCTTCAAATCCATGCGAAACTAATGGTTTAGCTTCAAATACTTGTGATATGCACGATTAAACTTCAACTGCATGCGAAACAAACGAGTTAGATTCAAATCCATGCGAAACACATGATTTAGCTTCAAATAAATGCGAAGTAGAGGACTGATCTTTGAATCCATGCGAAACAAATGGTTTAGCTTCAAATACTTGTGATATAGATGACTGAGCTTCTACTACATGCGAAACAAACGAGTTAGCTTCAAATCCATGGGAAACACAGGATTTAACATCTAATCAATGCGAAGTAGATGGCTTATCTTCGAATACATGCGAAACAAATGGATTAGCTTCATATACTTGTGATATACATGATTTAGCTTCAACAGCATGCGAAATAAACGAGTTAGATCCAAATCCATGCGAAACACATGATTTAGCTTCAAATCAATGCGAAGTAGAAGGGTTATCTTCGAATCCATGCGAAACAAATGGTTTAGCTGCAAATACTTGTGATATACATGATTTAGCTTCAACTGCATGCGAAACAAACGAGTTAACTTCAAGTCCATGCGAAACACATGATTGAGCTTCAAATCCATGCGAAGTGGATGGCTCATCTTCGAATCCATGCGAAACGAATAGTTTAGCTTCAAATACTTGTGATATACATGATTCAGCTTCAACTGCATGCGAAACAAACGAGTTAGCTTCAAATCCATGCGAAACACATGATTTAGCATCAAATGAATGCGAAGTAGAAGGGTTATCTTGGAATCCATGCGAAACAAATGATATAGCCTCAAATACTTGTGATATTCATGATTTAGTTTCAACAGCATGCGAAACAAACGAGTTAGTTTCAAATCCATGCGAAACACATGATTTAGCATCAAATGAATGCGAAGTAGAAGGCTGATCTACGAATCCATGCGAAGCAAATGGTTTAGCTTCAAATACTTGTGATATAGATGATTTAGCTTCAACAGAATGCGAAACAAACGAGTTATCTTCAAATCCAAGCGAAACACATGATTTAGCTTCAAATTAATGCGAAGTAGATGGATTATCTTCGAATGCATGCGACAAATGGTTTAGCTTCAAATACTTGTGATGTTCATGATTTAGCTTCAACTGCATGCGAAAGAAACGAGTTAGCTTCAAATCCATGCGAAACACACGATTTAGCATCTAATCAATGCGAAGTAGAAGGCTGATTTTCGAATCCATGCGAAGCAAATGGTTTGGCTTCAAATACTTGTGATACATTTGATTTAGCTTCAACAGCATGCGAAACAAACGAGTTAGATACAAATCCATGCGAAACACATGATTTAGCTTCAAATCAATGCGAAGTAGATGGCTTATCTTCGAATACATGCGAAACAAATGGATTAGCTTCATATACTTGTGATATACATGATTTAGATTCAACAGCCTGCGAAATAAACGAGTTAGATCCAAATCCATGCGAAACACATGATTTAGCTTCAAATCAATGCGAAGTAGAAGGGTTATCTTCGAATCCATGCGAAACAAATGGTTTAGCTGCAAATACTTGTGATATACATGATTCAGCTTCAACTGCATGCGAAACAAACGAGTTAACTTCAAGTCCATGCGAAACACATGATTGAGCTTCAAATCCATGCGAAGTGGATGGCTCATCTTCGAATCCATGCGAAACGAATAGTTTAGCTTCAAATACTTGTGATATACATGATTCAGCTTCAACTGCATGCGAAACAAACGAGTTAGCTTCAAATCCATGCGAAACACATGATTTAGCATCAAATGAATGCGAAGTAGAAGGGTTATCTTCGAATCCATGCGAAACAAATGATATAGCCTCAAATACTTGTGATATACATGATTTAGTTGCAACAGCATGCGAAACAAACGAGTTAGTTTCAAATCCATGCGAAACACATGATTTAGCATCAAATGAATGCGAATTAGAAGGCTGATCTACGAATCCATGCGAAGCAAATGGTTTAGCTTCAAATACTTGTGATATACATGATTTAGCTTCAACAGAATGCGAAACAAACGAGTTATCTTCAAATCCAAGCGAAACACATGATTTAGCTTCAAATTAGTGCGAAGTAGATGGATTATCTTCGAATGCATGCGACAAATGGTTTAGCTTCAAATACTTGTGATGTACATGATTTAGCTTCAACTGCATGCGAAAAAAACGAGTTAGCTTCAAATCCATGCGAAACACATGATTTAGCTTCAAATCAATGCGAATTAGAAGGGTTATCTTCGAATACATGCGAAACATATGATATAGCTTCAAATACTTGTGATATACATGATTTAGCTTCAACAGCATGCTAAACAAACGAGTTAGATTCAAATCCATGCGAAACACACGATTTAGCTTCAAATCAATGCGAAGTAGAAGGCTTATCTTCGAATCCATGCGAATCAAATGTTTTAGCTTCAAATACTTGTGCTATACATGATTTAGCTTCAACTGCATGCGAAATAAACGAGTTAGCTTCAAAGCCATGCGAAACACATGATTTCGCAATAAATCAATGCGAAGTAGAAGGCTTATCTTCGAATCCATGCGAAACAAATGGTTTAGCTTCAAATACTTGTGATATACATCATTTAGCTTCAACTGCATGCTAAACAAACGAGTTAGCTTCAAATCCAGCGAAAAACATGATTTAAATTTAAATCAACGTGAAGTAGAAGGCTTAGCTTCAAACCCACGCGAAACGAAAGGTTTAGCTTCAAATACTCGCCAATATAAGTGGTATAGCTTCAAATGCAGGCGAAACAAACGAGTTACCATCAGATGCATGTGAAACACATGATTTAGATTCAAATACTTGCGATATAAATGAAATAGCTTCAAATGCAGACCAAACGATTGAGTTATCTTCAAATTCATGCGAAACACATGATTTAGCATCAAATCAGTGCGACGTAGAAGGCTTAGCTTCAAATCAATGCGGATCAAATGGTTTAGAATCAGATACTTGTGATAAACATGTTTTAGCTTCAACTGCATGCGAAACAAACGTAATAGCTTCAAATCCATGCGAAACAAATGGTTTAGCTTCAAGTACTTGCGATATACATGATTTAGCTTCAAAAGCAGGCGAAACGAACGAGTTAGCTTCAAATCCATGCGAAACACATGATTTAGCTTCCAATCAATGCGAACTAGAAGGCTTAGCTTCAAATCCATGCGGAACGAATAATTGAGCTTCAAACACTTACGAATATAAGTGATATAGCTTCGAAAGGAGCCGAAACAAACGAGTTAGATTCAAATCCATGCGAAACACATGGTTTAGCTTAATATTCATGTGAAACAAATGGTTCAGCTTCAAATACTTGTGATATACATGATTTAGCTTCAATTGCATGCGAAACAAACGAGTTAGCTGCAAATCCATCCGAAACGCATGATTTAGATTCAAATCAATGAGAAGTACAAGGCTTAGCTTCTAATCAAGGCGAAACGATTGACTGAGCTTCAAATACTTGCGAATATGTGATATAGCTTCAAATGCAGGCGAAACAAACGAGTTAGCTTCAAATACATGCGAAATACATGATTTAGCTTCAATTTAATGCGAAGTAGAAGGCATATCTTCGAATCCATTCGAAACAAATAGTTCAGCTTCAAATACTTGTGATATACATGATTCAGCTTCAACAGCATGCGAAACAAACGAGTTAGCTTCAAATTCATGGAAACACAGGATTTAGCTTCAAATCAATGCGAAGTAGAAGTCTGATCTTCGAATCCATGCGAAACAAATGGTTCAGCTTCAAATACTTGTGATATACATGATTTAGCTTCAACTCCATGCGAAACAAACGAGTTATCTTCAAATCCATGCGAAACACATGATTTAGTTTCAAATTAATGCGTAGTAGAAAACTAATCTTCGAATCAATGCGAAACAAATGGTTCAGCTTCAAATACTTGTGATATACATGATTTAGATTCAACTGCATGACAATCAAACGAGTTAGCTTCAAATCCTAGCAAAACACATGATTTAGCTTCAAATCAGTGCGAAGTAGATGGCTTAGCATCAAATCCATGCGAAACGTAAGATTTAGCTTCAAATACTCGCCAATATAAGTGGTATAGCTTCAAATGCAGGCGAAACAAACGAGTTACCATCAGATGCATGTGAAACACATGATTTAGCTTCAAATCAATGCGAAGCAGAAGGCTGATCCTCGATTCCATTCGAAACAAATGGTTTTGCTTCAAATACTTGTGATATACATCATTTAGCTTCAACTGCATGCGAAACAAACGAGTTAGCTTCAAATCCAGCGAAAAACATGATTCAACTTCAAAACAATGCGAAGTAGAAGGCTTAGATCCAAATCTATGAGAAACAACTGGTTTAGCTTCAAATACTTGTGATATACATGATTTAGCTTCAACAGCATGCGAAAGAAACGAGTTAGATTCAAATCCATGCGAAACACATGATTTAGCTTCAAATTCATGCGAAGTAGAAGGCTTATCTTCGAAACCATGAGAAACAAATGGTTTAGCTTCAAATACTTGTGTTATACTTGATTTAGCTTCAACAGCATGCGAAACGAACGAGTTAGATTCAAATCCATGCGAAACATGATTTAGCTTCAAATCGATGCGAAGTAGAAGGTTTATCTTCGAATCCATGTGAAACAAATGGTTCAGCTTCAAATACTTGTGATATACATGATTTAGCTTCAACTCCATGCGAAACAAACGAGTTATCTTCAAATCCATGCGAAACACATGATTTAGATTCAAATTAATGCGTAGTAGAAAACTAATCTTCGAATCAATGCGAAACAAATGGTTCAGCTTCAAATACTTGTGTTATACATGATTTAGCTTCAACAGCATGCGAAACGAACGAGTTAGATTCAAATCCATGCGAAACATGATTTAGCTTCAAATCGATGGGAAGTAGAAGGTTTATCTTCGAATCCATGAGAAAGAAATGATTTAGCTTCAAATCCTTGTGATATACATGATTTAGCTTCAACAGCATGCGAAACAAACGAGTTAGCTTCAAATCCATGCGAAACAGATGATTTAGCTTCAAATCAATGCGAAGTAGAAGGCTGATCCTCGAATCCATGCGAATCAAATGTTTTAGCTTCAAATACTTCTGCTATACATGATTTAGCTTCAACTGCATGCGAAATAAACGACTTAGCTTCAAATCCATGCGAAACACATGATTTTGCATTAAATCAATGCGAAGTAGAAGGCTTATCTTCGAATCCATGCGAAACAAATGGTTTAGCTTCAAATACTTGTGATATACATCATTTAGCTTCAACTGCATGCTAAACAAACGAGTTAGCTTCAAATCCAGCGAAAAACATGATTTAAATTCAAATCAACGTGAAGTAGAAGGCTTAGTTTCAAATCTATGAGAAACAAATGGTTTAGCTTCAAATACTTGTGATATACATGATTTAGCTTCAGCAGCATGCGAAATAAACGAGTTAGATTCAAATCCATGCGAAACACATGATTTAGCTTCAAATTCATGCGAAGTAGAAGGCTTATCTTCGAAACCATGAGAAACAAATGGTTTAGCTTCAAATACTTGTGATATACATGATTTAGCTTCAACAGCATGCGAAACGAACGAGTTAGATTCAAATCCATGCGAAACATGATTTAGCTTCAAATCGATGCGAAGTAGAAGGGTTATCTTCGAATCCATGAGAAAGAAATGATTTAGCTTCAAGTCCTTGTGATATACATGACTTAGCTTCAACAGCATGCGAAACAAACGAGTTAGCTTCAAATCCATGCGAAACAGATGATTTAGCTTCAAATCAATACGAAGTAGAAGGCCGATCCTCGAATCCATGCGAATCAAATGTTTTAGCTTCAAATACTTGTGCTATACATGATTTAGCTTCAACTGCATGCGAAATAAACGAGTTAGCTTCAAAGCCATGCGAAGTAGAAGGGTTATCTTCGAATCCATGAGAAAGAAATGATTTAGCTTCAAGTCCTTGTGATATACATGATTTAGCTTCAACAGCATGCGAAATAAACGAGTTAGATTCAAATTCATGCGAAACATATGATTTAACTTCAAATCAATGCGAAGTAGAAGGCTTATCTTCGAGTCCATGCGAAACAAATGGTTTAGCTTCAAGTACCTGTGATATACATGATTTAGTTTCAACTGCATGCGAAAAAGACGAGATAGCTTCAAATCCAGGCGAAACACATGATTTGCCTGAAATCAATGCGAAGTAGAAGGCTTATCTTCGAATCCATGCGGAACACATGATTTATCTTCAAATCAATGCGAAGTAGAAGGCATAGCTTCAAATCCATGCGAAACAAATGGTTTAGCTTCAAATACTTGTGATATGCACGATTAAGCTTCAACTGCATGCGAATCAAACGAGTTAGCTTCAAATCCATGCGAAACACATGATTTAGCATCAAATCAATACGAAGTAGAAGGCTTATATTCGAATCCATGCGAAACAACTGGTTCAGCTTCAAATACTTGTGATATACTTGATTTAGCTAGAACAGCATGCGAAATAAACGTGTTAGATTCAAATCCATGCGAAACATATGATTTAGCTACAAATCAATGCGAAGTAGAGAATGATCATTGAATCCATGCGAAACAAATGGTTTAGCTTAAAATACTTGTGATATAGATGATTTAACTTCAACTGCATGCGAAAAAAACGAGATAGCTTCAAATCCAAACGAAACACATAATTCATCTTCAAATCAATGCGAAGTAGAAGTCTTACCTTCAAATCCATGGGAAACACAGGATTTAGCTTAAAATCAATGCGAAGTAGAAGCCTTACCTTCTAATCCATGCCAATCACACGGTTTAGCTTCAAATACTTGTGATATACATGATTTAGCTTCAACAGCATGCGAAACAAACGAGTTAGCTTCAAATCCATGTGAAACATATGATTTAGCATCAAATCAATACGAAGTAGAAGTCTTACCTTCAAACCCATGCCAATCATACGGTTTAGCTTCAAATACTTGTGATATACATGATTTAGCTTCAACTGCATGCGAAAAAAACGAGTTAGATTCAAAGCCATGCGAAACACATGATTTAGCTTCAAATAAATGCGAAGTAGAGGACTGATCTTTGAATCCATGCGAAACAAATGGTTTAGCTTCAAATACTTGTGATATACATGATTTAGCTTCGACTGCATGCGAAACAACCGAGTTAGATTCAAATCCAGGCGAAACACATGATTTAGCTTCAAATCAATGCGAAGTAGAAGGCTTATCTTCGAATCCATGCGAAACAAATGGTTTAGCTTCAAATAATTGTGATATACATGATTTACATTCAACAGCAAGCGAAACAAACGAGTGAGCCTCAAATCTATGCGAAGCACATGATTTAGCATCTAATCAAATACGAAGTAGAAGTCTGATCTTCGAATCCATGCGAAACAAATGGTTTAGATTCAAATACCTGTGAAATACATGATTTAGCTTCAACTGCAAGCGAAAAAAACGAGTTAGCTTCAAATCCAAGAGAATGACATGATTTAGCTTCAAATCAATGCGTAGCAGAAAGCTGATCATCGAATCCATGCAAAACAAATGGTTTAGCATCAAATACTTCCGATATACATGATTTAGCTTCAACAGCATGAGAAACATACGAGTTACCTTCAAATCCATTTGAAACACATGATTTAGCTTCAAATCAATACGAAGCAGAAGGCTTATATTCGAATCCATGCGAAACAACTGGTTCAGCTTCAAATACTTGTGATATACTTGATTTAGCTACAACAGCATGCGAAATAAACGAGTTAGATTCAAATTCATGCGAAACATATGATTTAAATTCAAATCAATGCGAAGTAGAAGGCTTATCTTCGAGTCCATGCGAAACAAATGGTTTAGCTTCAAGTACCTGTGATATACATGATTTAGTTTCAACTGCATGCGAAAAAGACGAGTTAGCTTCAAATCCAGGCGAAACACATGATTTGCCTGAAATCAATGCGAAGTAGAAGGCTTATCTTCGAATCCATGCGGAACACATGATTTATCTTCAAATCAATGCGAAGTAGAAGGTATAGCTTCAAATCCATGCGAAACAAATGGTTTAGCTTCAAATACTTGTGATATGCACGATTAAGCTTCAACTGCATGCGAATCAAACGAGTTAGCTTCAAATCCATGTGAAACATATGATTTAACTTCAAATCAATGCGAAGTAGAAGTCTGATCTTCGAATCCATGCGAAACAAATGGTTTATCTTCAAACACCTGTGATATACATGATTCAGCTTCAACTGCATGCGAAACAAACGAGTTAGATTCAAATCCATGCGAAACACATCATTTAGCTTCAAATCAATCCGAAGTAGAGGGCTGATCTTTGAATTCATGCGAAACAAATGGTTTAGCTTCAAACACCTGTGATATACATGATTTAGCTTCAACAGCATGCGAAACAAACGAGTTAGATTCAAATCCATGCGAAACACATGATTTAGCTTCAAATCCGTGCGAAGTAAATGGGTTATCTTCGAATCCATGCGACACAAATGGTTTAGCTTCATACACCTGTGATATACATGATTCAGCTTCGACTGCATGCGAAACAAACGAGTTAGATTCAAATCCATGCGAAACACATGATTTAGCTTCAAATAAATGCGAAGTAGAGGACTGATCTTTGAATCCATGCGAAACAAATGGTTTAGCTTCAAATACTTGTGATATACATGATTTAGCTTCAGCAGCATGCGAAATAAACGAGTTAGATTCAAATCCATGCGAAACACATGATTTAGCTTCAAATTCATGCGAAGTAGAAGGCTTATCTTCGAAACCATGAGAAACAAATGGTTTAGCTTCAAATACTTGTGATATACATGATTTAGCTTCAACAGCATGCGAAACGAACGAGTTAGATTCAAATCCATGCGAAACATGATTTAGCTTCAAATCGATGCGAAGTAGAAGGGTTATCTTCGAATCCATGAGAAAGAAATGATTTAGCTTCAAGTCCTTGTGATATACATGATTTAGCTTCAACAGCATGCGAAACAAACGAGTTAGCTTCAAATCCATGCGAAACAGATGATTTAGCTTCAAATCAATGCGAAGTAGAAGGCTGATCCTCGAATCCATGCGAATCAAATGTTTTAGCTTCAAATACTTGTGCTATACATGATTTAGCTTCAACTGCATGCGAAATAAACGAGTTAGCTTCAAAGCCATGCGAAGTAGAAGGGTTATCTTCGAATCCATGAGAAAGAAATGATTTAGCTTCAAGTCCTTGTGATATACATGATTTAGCTTCAACAGCATGCGAAATAAACGAGTTAGATTCAAATTCATGCGAAACATATGATTTAACTTCAAATCAATGCGAAGTAGAAGGCTTATCTTCGAGTCCATGCGAAACAAATGGTTTAGCTTCAAGTACCTGTGATATACATGATTTAGTTTCAACTGCATGCGAAAAAGACGAGTTAGCTTCAAATCCAGGCGAAACACATGATTTGCCTGAAATCAATGCGAAGTAGAAGGCTTATCTTCGAATCCATGCGGAACACATGATTTATCTTCAAATCAATGCGAAGTAGAAGGCATAGCTTCAAATCCATGCGAAACAAATGGTTTAGCTTCAAATACTTGTGATATGCACGATTAAGCTTCAACTGCATGCGAATCAAACGAGTTAGCTTCAAATCCATGCGAAACACATGATTTAGCATCAAATCAATACGAAGTAGAAGGCTTATATTCGAATCCATGCGAAACAACTGGTTCAGCTTCAAATACTTGTGATATACTTGATTTAGCTAGAACAGCATGCGAAATAAACGTGTTAGATTCAAATCCATGCGAAACACATGATTTAGCTACAAATCAATGCGAAGTAGAGACTGATCATTGAATCCATGCGAAACAAATGGTTTAGCTTAAAATACTTGTGATATAGATGATTTAACTTCAACTGCATGCGAAAAAAACGAGATAGCTTCAAATCCAAACGAAACACATAATTCATCTTCAAATCAATGCGAAGTAGAAGTCTTACCTTCAAATCCATGGGAAACACAGGATTTAGCTTCAAATCAATGCGAAGTAGAAGCCTTACCTTCTAATCCATGCCAATCACACGGTTTAGCTTCAAATACTTGTGATATACATGATTTAGCTTCAACAGCATGCGAAACAAACGAGTTAGCTTCAAATCCATGTGAAACATATGATTTAGCATCAAATCAATACGAAGTAGATGTCTTACCTTCAAACCCATGCCAATCATACGGTTTAGCTTCAAATACTTGTGATATACATGATTTAGCTTCAACTGCATGCGAAACAAACGAGTTAGCTTCAAATCCATGTGAAACATATGATTTAGCATCAAATCAATACGAAGTAGAAGTCTTACCTTCAAACCCATGCCAATCATACGGTTTAGCTTCAAATACTTGTGATATACATGATTTAGCTTCAACTGCATGCGAAAAAAACGAGTTAGATTCAAAGCCATGCGAAACACATGATTTAGCTTCAAATAAATGCGAAGTAGAGGACTGATCTTTGAATCCATGCGAAACAAATGGTTTAGCTTCAAATACTTGTGATATACATGATTTAGCTTCGACTGCATGCGAAACAACCGAGTTAGATTCAAATCCAGGCGAAACACATGATTTAGCTTCAAATCAATGCGAAGTAGAAGGCTTATCTTCGAATCCATGCGAAACAAATGGTTTAGCTTCAAATAATTGTGATATACATGATTTACATTCAACAGCAAGCGAAACAAACGAGTGAGCCTCAAATCTATGCGAAGCACATGATTTAGCATCTA
Organism: Megalopta genalis; assembly: GCF_051020955.1. Classification (NCBI taxonomy): domain Eukaryota; kingdom Metazoa; phylum Arthropoda; class Insecta; order Hymenoptera; family Halictidae; genus Megalopta; species Megalopta genalis. The sequence continues at coordinate 638,232 of NW_027476145.1, forward strand.
ATCAAATACGAAGTAGAAGTCTGATCTTCGAATCCATGCGAAACAAATGGTTTAGATTCAAATACCTGTGAAATACATGATTTAGCTTCAACTGCAAGCGAAAAAAACGAGTTAGCTTCAAATCCAAGAGAATGACATGATTTAGCTTCAAATCAATGCGTAGCAGAAAGCTGATCATCGAATCCATGCGAAACAAATGGTTTAGCATCAAATACTTCCGATATACATGATTTAGCTTCAACAGCATGAGAAACATACGAGTTACCTTCAAATCCATTTGAAACACATGATTTAGCTTCAAATCAATACGAAGCAGAAGGCTTATATTCGAATCCATGCGAAACAACTGGTTCAGCTTCAAATACTTGTGATATACTTGATTTAGCTACAACAGCATGCGAAATAAACGAGTTAGATTCAAATTCATGCGAAACATATGATTTAAATTCAAATCAATGCGAAGTAGAAGGCTTATCTTCGAGTCCATGCGAAACAAATGGTTTAGCTTCAAGTACCTGTGATATACATGATTTAGTTTCAACTGCATGCGAAAAAGACGAGTTAGCTTCAAATCCAGGCGAAACACATGATTTGCCTGAAATCAATGCGAAGTAGAAGGCTTATCTTCGAATCCATGCGGAACACATGATTTATCTTCAAATCAATGCGAAGTAGAAGGTATAGCTTCAAATCCATGCGAAACAAATGGTTTAGCTTCAAATACTTGTGATATGCACGATTAAGCTTCAACTGCATGCGAATCAAACGAGTTAGCTTCAAATCCATGTGAAACATATGATTTAACTTCAAATCAATGCGAAGTAGAAGTCTGATCTTCGAATCCATGCGAAACAAATGGTTTATCTTCAAACACCTGTGATATACATGATTCAGCTTCAACTGCATGCGAAACAAACGAGTTAGATTCAAATCCATGCGAAACACATCATTTAGCTTCAAATCAATCCGAAGTAGAGGGCTGATCTTTGAATTCATGCGAAACAAATGGTTTAGCTTCAAACACCTGTGATATACATGATTTAGCTTCAACAGCATGCGAAACAAACGAGTTAGATTCAAATCCATGCGAAACACATGATTTAGCTTCAAATCCGTGCGAAGTAAATGGGTTATCTTCGAATCCATGCGACACCAATGGTTTAGCTTCATACACCTGTGATATACATGATTCAGCTTCGACTGCATGCGAAACAAACGAGTTAGATTCAAATCCATGCGAAACACATGATTTAGCTTCAAATTCATGCGAAGTAGAAGGCTTATCTTCGAAACCATGAGAAACAAATGGTTTAGCTTCAAACACCTGTGATATACATGATTTAGCTTCAACAGCATGCGAAACAAACGAGTTAGATTCAAATCCATGCGAAACACATGATTTAGCTTCAAATCCGTGCGAAGTAAATGGGTTATCTTCGAATCCATGCGACACCAATGGTTTAGCTTCATACACCTGTGATATACATGATTCAGCTTCGACTGCATGCGAAACAAACGAGTTAGATTCAAATCCATGCGAAACACATGATTTAGCTTCAAATAAATGCGAAGTAGAGGACTGATCTTTGAATCCATGCGAAACAAATGGTTTAGCTTCAAATACTTGTGATATACATGATTTAGCTTCAGCAGCATGCGAAATAAACGAGTTAGATTCAAATCCATGCGAAACACATGATTTAGCTTCAAATTCATGCGAAGTAGAAGGCTTATCTTCGAAACCATGAGAAACAAATGGTTTAGCTTCAAATACTTGTGATATACATGATTTAGCTTCAACAGCATGCGAAACGAACGAGTTAGATTCAAATCCATGCGAAACATGATTTAGCTTCAAATCGATGCGAAGTAGAAGGGTTATCTTCGAATCCATGAGAAAGAAATGATTTAGCTTCAAGTCCTTGTGATATACATGATTTAGCTTCAACAGCATGCGAAACAAACGAGTTAGCTTCAAATCCATGCGAAACAGATGATTTAGCTTCAAATCAATGCGAAGTAGAAGGCTGATCCTCGAATCCATGCGAATCAAATGTTTTAGCTTCAAATACTTGTGCTATACATGATTTAGCTTCAACTGCATGCGAAATAAACGAGTTAGCTTCAAAGCCATGCGAAGTAGAAGGGTTATCTTCGAATCCATGAGAAAGAAATGATTTAGCTTCAAGTCCTTGTGATATACATGATTTAGCTTCAACAGCATGCGAAATAAACGAGTTAGATTCAAATTCATGCGAAACATATGATTTAACTTCAAATCAATGCGAAGTAGAAGGCTTATCTTCGAGTCCATGCGAAACAAATGGTTTAGCTTCAAGTACCTGTGATATACATGATTTAGTTTCAACTGCATGCGAAAAAGACGAGTTAGCTTCAAATCCAGGCGAAACACATGATTTGCCTGAAATCAATGCGAAGTAGAAGGCTTATCTTCGAATCCATGCGGAACACATGATTTATCTTCAAATCAATGCGAAGTAGAAGGCATAGCTTCAAATCCATGCGAAACAAATGGTTTAGCTTCAAATACTTGTGATATGCACGATTAAGCTTCAACTGCATGCGAATCAAACGAGTTAGCTTCAAATCCATGCGAAACACATGATTTAGCATCAAATCAATACGAAGTAGAAGGCTTATATTCGAATCCATGCGAAACAACTGGTTCAGCTTCAAATACTTGTGATATACTTGATTTAGCTAGAACAGCATGCGAAATAAACGTGTTAGATTCAAATCCATGCGAAACACATGATTTAGCTACAAATCAATGCGAAGTAGAGACTGATCATTGAATCCATGCGAAACAAATGGTTTAGCTTAAAATACTTGTGATATAGATGATTTAACTTCAACTGCATGCGAAAAAAACGAGATAGCTTCAAATCCAAACGAAACACATAATTCATCTTCAAATCAATGCGAAGTAGAAGTCTTACCTTCAAATCCATGGGAAACACAGGATTTAGCTTCAAATCAATGCGAAGTAGAAGCCTTACCTTCTAATCCATGCCAATCACACGGTTTAGCTTCAAATACTTGTGATATACATGATTTAGCTTCAACAGCATGCGAAACAAACGAGTTAGCTTCAAATCCATGTGAAACATATGATTTAGCATCAAATCAATACGAAGTAGATGTCTTACCTTCAAACCCATGCCAATCATACGGTTTAGCTTCAAATACTTGTGATATACATGATTTAGCTTCAACTGCATGCGAAACAAACGAGTTAGCTTCAAATCCATGTGAAACATATGATTTAGCATCAAATCAATACGAAGTAGAAGTCTTACCTTCAAACCCATGCCAATCATACGGTTTAGCTTCAAATACTTGTGATATACATGATTTAGCTTCAACTGCATGCGAAAAAAACGAGTTAGATTCAAAGCCATGCGAAACACATGATTTAGCTTCAAATAAATGCGAAGTAGAGGACTGATCTTTGAATCCATGCGAAACAAATGGTTTAGCTTCAAATACTTGTGATATACATGATTTAGCTTCGACTGCATGCGAAACAACCGAGTTAGATTCAAATCCAGGCGAAACACATGATTTAGCTTCAAATCAATGCGAAGTAGAAGGCTTATCTTCGAATCCATGCGAAACAAATGGTTTAGCTTCAAATAATTGTGATATACATGATTTACATTCAACAGCAAGCGAAACAAACGAGTGAGCCTCAAATCTATGCGAAGCACATGATTTAGCATCTAATCAAATACGAAGTAGAAGTCTGATCTTCGAATCCATGCGAAACAAATGGTTTAGATTCAAATACCTGTGAAATACATGATTTAGCTTCAACTGCAAGCGAAAAAAACGAGTTAGCTTCAAATCCAAGAGAATGACATGATTTAGCTTCAAATCAATGCGTAGCAGAAAGCTGATCATCGAATCCATGCGAAACAAATGGTTTAGCATCAAATACTTCCGATATACATGATTTAGCTTCAACAGCATGAGAAACATACGAGTTACCTTCAAATCCATTTGAAACACATGATTTAGCTTCAAATCAATACGAAGCAGAAGGCTTATATTCGAATCCATGCGAAACAACTGGTTCAGCTTCAAATACTTGTGATATACTTGATTTAGCTACAACAGCATGCGAAATAAACGAGTTAGATTCAAATTCATGCGAAACATATGATTTAAATTCAAATCAATGCGAAGTAGAAGGCTTATCTTCGAGTCCATGCGAAACAAATGGTTTAGCTTCAAGTACCTGTGATATACATGATTTAGTTTCAACTGCATGCGAAAAAGACGAGTTAGCTTCAAATCCAGGCGAAACACATGATTTGCCTGAAATCAATGCGAAGTAGAAGGCTTATCTTCGAATCCATGCGGAACACATGATTTATCTTCAAATCAATGCGAAGTAGAAGGTATAGCTTCAAATCCATGCGAAACAAATGGTTTAGCTTCAAATACTTGTGATATGCACGATTAAGCTTCAACTGCATGCGAATCAAACGAGTTAGCTTCAAATCCATGTGAAACATATGATTTAACTTCAAATCAATGCGAAGTAGAAGTCTGATCTTCGAATCCATGCGAAACAAATGGTTTATCTTCAAACACCTGTGATATACATGATTCAGCTTCAACTGCATGCGAAACAAACGAGTTAGATTCAAATCCATGCGAAACACATCATTTAGCTTCAAATCAATCCGAAGTAGAGGGCTGATCTTTGAATTCATGCGAAACAAATGGTTTAGCTTCAAACACCTGTGATATACATGATTTAGCTTCAACAGCATGCGAAACAAACGAGTTAGATTCAAATCCATGCGAAACACATGATTTAGCTTCAAATCCGTGCGAAGTAAATGGGTTATCTTCGAATCCATGCGACACCAATGGTTTAGCTTCATACACCTGTGATATACATGATTCAGCTTCGACTGCATGCGAAACAAACGAGTTAGATTCAAATCCATGCGAAACACATGATTTAGCTTCAAATAAATGCGAAGTAGAGGACTGATCTTTGAATCCATGCGAAACAAATGGTTTAGCTTCAAATACTTGTGATATACATGATTTAGCTTCAGCAGCATGCGAAATAAACGAGTTAGATTCAAATCCATGCGAAACACATGATTTAGCTTCAAATTCATGCGAAGTAGAAGGCTTATCTTCGAAACCATGAGAAACAAATGGTTTAGCTTCAAATACTTGTGATATACATGATTTAGCTTCAACAGCATGCGAAACGAACGAGTTAGATTCAAATCCATGCGAAACATGATTTAGCTTCAAATCGATGCGAAGTAGAAGGGTTATCTTCGAATCCATGAGAAAGAAATGATTTAGCTTCAAGTCCTTGTGATATACATGATTTAGCTTCAACAGCATGCGAAACAAACGAGTTAGCTTCAAATCCATGCGAAACAGATGATTTAGCTTCAAATCAATGCGAAGTAGAAGGCTGATCCTCGAATCCATGCGAATCAAATGTTTTAGCTTCAAATACTTGTGCTATACATGATTTAGCTTCAACTGCATGCGAAATAAACGAGTTAGCTTCAAAGCCATGCGAAGTAGAAGGGTTATCTTCGAATCCATGAGAAAGAAATGATTTAGCTTCAAGTCCTTGTGATATACATGATTTAGCTTCAACAGCATGCGAAATAAACGAGTTAGATTCAAATTCATGCGAAACATATGATTTAACTTCAAATCAATGCGAAGTAGAAGGCTTATCTTCGAGTCCATGCGAAACAAATGGTTTAGCTTCAAGTACCTGTGATATACATGATTTAGTTTCAACTGCATGCGAAAAAGACGAGTTAGCTTCAAATCCAGGCGAAACACATGATTTGCCTGAAATCAATGCGAAGTAGAAGGCTTATCTTCGAATCCATGCGGAACACATGATTTATCTTCAAATCAATGCGAAGTAGAAGGCATAGCTTCAAATCCATGCGAAACAAATGGTTTAGCTTCAAATACTTGTGATATGCACGATTAAGCTTCAACTGCATGCGAATCAAACGAGTTAGCTTCAAATCCATGCGAAACACATGATTTAGCATCAAATCAATACGAAGTAGAAGGCTTATATTCGAATCCATGCGAAACAACTGGTTCAGCTTCAAATACTTGTGATATACTTGATTTAGCTAGAACAGCATGCGAAATAAACGTGTTAGATTCAAATCCATGCGAAACACATGATTTAGCTACAAATCAATGCGAAGTAGAGACTGATCATTGAATCCATGCGAAACAAATGGTTTAGCTTAAAATACTTGTGATATAGATGATTTAACTTCAACTGCATGCGAAAAAAACGAGATAGCTTCAAATCCAAACGAAACACATAATTCATCTTCAAATCAATGCGAAGTAGAAGTCTTACCTTCAAATCCATGGGAAACACAGGATTTAGCTTCAAATCAATGCGAAGTAGAAGCCTTACCTTCTAATCCATGCCAATCACACGGTTTAGCTTCAAATACTTGTGATATACATGATTTAGCTTCAACAGCATGCGAAACAAACGAGTTAGCTTCAAATCCATGTGAAACATATGATTTAGCATCAAATCAATACGAAGTAGAAGTCTTACCTTCAAACCCATGCCAATCATACGGTTTAGCTTCAAATACTTGTGATCTACATGATTTAGCTTCAACTGCATGCGAAAAAAACGAGTTAGATTCAAAGCCATGCGAAACACATGATTTAGCTTCAAATAAATGCGAAGTAGAGGACTGATCTTTGAATCCATGCGAAACAAATGGTTTAGCTTCAAATACTTGTGATATACATGATTTAGCTTCGACTGCATGCGAAACAACCGAGTTAGATTCAAATCCAGGCGAAACACATGATTTAGCTTCAAATCAATGCGAAGTAGAAGGCTTATCTTCGAATCCATGCGAAACAAATGGTTTAGCTTCAAATAATTGTGATATACATGATTTACATTCAACAGCAAGCGAAACAAACGAGTGAGCCTCAAATCTATGCGAAGCACATGATTTAGCATCTAATCAAATACGAAGTAGAAGTCTGATCTTCGAATCCATGCGAAACAAATGGTTTAGATTCAAATACCTGTGAAATACATGATTTAGCTTCAACTGCAAGCGAAAAAAACGAGTTAGCTTCAAATCCAAGAGAATGACATGATTTAGCTTCAAATCAATGCGTAGCAGAAAGCTGATCATCGAATCCATGCGAAACAAATGGTTTAGCATCAAATACTTCCGATATACATGATTTAGCTTCAACAGCATGAGAAACATACGAGTTACCTTCAAATCCATTTGAAACACATGATTTAGCTTCAAATCAATACGAAGCAGAAGGCTTATATTCGAATCCATGCGAAACAACTGGTTCAGCTTCAAATACTTGTGATATACTTGATTTAGCTACAACAGCATGCGAAATAAACGAGTTAGATTCAAATTCATGCGAAACATATGATTTAAATTCAAATCAATGCGAAGTAGAAGGCTTATCTTCGAGTCCATGCGAAACAAATGGTTTAGCTTCAAGTACCTGTGATATACATGATTTAGTTTCAACTGCATGCGAAAAAGACGAGTTAGCTTCAAATCCAGGCGAAACACATGATTTGCCTGAAATCAATGCGAAGTAGAAGGCTTATCTTCGAATCCATGCGGAACACATGATTTATCTTCAAATCAATGCGAAGTAGAAGGCATAGCTTCAAATCCATGCGAAACAAATGGTTTAGCTTCAAATACTTGTGATATGCACGATTAAGCTTCAACTGCATGCGAATCAAACGAGTTAGCTTCAAATCCATGTGAAACATATGATTTAACTTCAAATCAATGCGAAGTAGAAGTCTGATCTTCGAATCCATGCGAAACAAATGGTTTATCTTCAAACACCTGTGATATACATGATTCAGCTTCAACTGCATGCGAAACAAACGAGTTAGATTCAAATCCATGCGAAACACATCATTTAGCTTCAAATCAATCCGAAGTAGAGGGCTGATCTTTGAATTCATGCGAAATAAATGGTTTAGCTTCAAACACCTGTGATATACATGATTTAGCTTCAACAGCATGCGAAACAAACGAGTTAGATTCAAATCCATGCGAAACACATGATTTAGCTTCAAATCCGTGCGAAGTAAATGGGTTATCTTCGAATCCATGCGACACCAATGGTTTAGCTTCATACACCTGTGATATACATGATTCAGCTTCGACTGCATGCGAAACAAACGAGTTAGATTCAAATCCATGCGAAACACATGATTTAGCTTCAAATAAATGCGAAGTAGAGGACTGATCTTTGAATCCATGCGAAACAAATGGTTTAGCTTCAAATACTTGTGATATAGATGACTGAGCTTCTACTACATGCGAAACAAACGAGTTAGCTTCAAATCCATGGGAAACACAGGATTTATCTTCAAATAATGCGAGGTAGAAGACTGATCTTTGAATCCATGCGAAACAAATGGTTTAGCTTCAAATACTTGTGATATAGATGATTTAACTTCAACTGCATGCGAAAAAAACGAGATAGCTTCAAATCCAAACGAAACACATAATTCATCTTCAAATCAATGCGAAGTAGAAGTCTTACCTTCAAATCCATGGGAAACACAGGATTTAGCTTCAAATCAATGCGAAGTAGAAGCCTTACCTTCTAATCCATGCCAATCACACGGTTTAGCTTCAAATACTTGTGATATACATGATTTAGCTTCAACAGCATGCGAAACAAACGAGTTAGCTTCAAATCCATGTGAAACATATGATTTAGCATCAAATCAATACGAAGTAGAAGTCTTACCTTCAAACCCATGCCAATCATACGGTTTAGCTTCAAATACTTGTGATATACATGATTTAGCTTCAACTGCATGCGAAAAAGACGAGTTAGATTCAAAGCCATGCGAAACACATGATTTAGCTTCAAATAAATGCGAAGTAGAGGACTGATCTTTGAATCCATGCGAAACAAATGGTTTAGCTTCAAATACTTGTGATATACATGATTTAGCTTCGACTGCATGCGAAACAACCGAGTTAGATTCAAATCCAGGCGAAACACATGATTTAGCTTCAAATCAATGCGAAGTAGAAGGCTTATCTTCGAATCCATGCGAAACAAATGGTTTAGCTTCAAATAATTGTGATATACATGATTTACATTCAACAGCAAGCGAAACAAACGAGTGAGCCTCAAATCTATGCGAAGCACATGATTTAGCATCTAATCAAATACGAAGTAGAAGTCTGATCTTCGAATCCATGCGAAACAAATGGTTTAGATTCAAATACCTGTGAAATACATGATTTAGCTTCAACTGCAAGCGAAAAAAACGAGTTAGCTTCAAATCCAAGAGAATGACATGATTTAGCTTCAAATCAATGCGTAGCAGAAAGCTGATCATCGAATCCATGCGAAACAAATGGTTTAGCATCAAATACTTCCGATATACATGATTTAGCTTCAACAGCATGAGAAACATACGAGTTACCTTCAAATCCATTTGAAACACATGATTTAGCTTCAAATCAATACGAAGCAGAAGGCTTATATTCGAATCCATGCGAAACAACTGGTTCAGCTTCAAATACTTGTGATATACTTGATTTAGCTACAACAGCATGCGAAATAAACGAGTTAGATTCAAATTCATGCGAAACATATGATTTAAATTCAAATCAATGCGAAGTAGAAGGCTTATCTTCGAGTCCATGCGAAACAAATGGTTTAGCTTCAAGTACCTGTGATATACATGATTTAGTTTCAACTGCATGCGAAAAAGACGAGTTAGCTTCAAATCCAGGCGAAACACATGATTTGCCTGAAATCAATGCGAAGTAGAAGGCTTATCTTCGAATCCATGCGGAACACATGATTTATCTTCAAATCAATGCGAAGTAGAAGGCATAGCTTCAAATCCATGCGAAACAAATGGTTTAGCTTCAAATACTTGTGATATGCACGATTAAGCTTCAACTGCATGCGAATCAAACGAGTTAGCTTCAAATCCATGTGAAACATATGATTTAACTTCAAATCAATGCGAAGTAGAAGTCTGATCTTCGAATCCATGCGAAACAAATGGTTTATCTTCAAACACCTGTGATATACATGATTCAGCTTCAACTGCATGCGAAACAAACGAGTTAGATTCAAATCCATGCGAAACACATCATTTAGCTTCAAATCAATCCGAAGTAGAGGGCTGATCTTTGAATTCATGCGAAACAAATGGTTTAGCTTCAAACACCTGTGATATACATGATTTAGCTTCAACAGCATGCGAAACAAACGAGTTAGATTCAAATCCATGCGAAACACATGATTTAGCTTCAAATCCGTGCGAAGTAAATGGGTTATCTTCGAATCCATGCGACACCAATGGTTTAGCTTCATACACCTGTGATATACATGATTCAGCTTCGACTGCATGCGAAACAAACGAGTTAGATTCAAATCCATGCGAAACACATGATTTAGCTTCAAATAAATGCGAAGTAGAGGACTGATCTTTGAATCCATGCGAAACAAATGGTTTAGCTTCAAATACTTGTGATATACATGATTTAGCTTCAGCAGCATGCGAAATAAACGAGTTAGATTCAAATCCATGCGAAACACATGATTTAGCTTCAAATTCATGCGAAGTAGAAGGCTTATCTTCGAAACCATGAGAAACAAATGGTTTAGCTTCAAATACTTGTGATATACATGATTTAGCTTCAACAGCATGCGAAACGAACGAGTTAGATTCAAATCCATGCGAAACATGATTTAGCTTCAAATCGATGCGAAGTAGAAGGGTTATCTTCGAATCCATGAGAAAGAAATGATTTAGCTTCAAGTCCTTGTGATATACATGATTTAGCTTCAACAGCATGCGAAACAAACGAGTTAGCTTCAAATCCATGCGAAACAGATGATTTAGCTTCAAATCAATGCGAAGTAGAAGGCTGATCCTCGAATCCATGCGAATCAAATGTTTTAGCTTCAAATACTTGTGCTATACATGATTTAGCTTCAACTGCATGCGAAATAAACGAGTTAGCTTCAAAGCCATGCGAAGTAGAAGGGTTATCTTCGAATCCATGAGAAAGAAATGATTTAGCTTCAAGTCCTTGTGATATACATGATTTAGCTTCAACAGCATGCGAAATAAACGAGTTAGATTCAAATTCATGCGAAACATATGATTTAACTTCAAATCAATGCGAAGTAGAAGGCTTATCTTCGAGCACATGCGAAACAAATGGTTTAGCTTCAAGTACCTGTGATATACATGATTTAGTTTCAACTGCATGCGAAAAAGACGAGTTAGCTTCAAATCCAGGCGAAACACATGATTTGCCTGAAATCAATGCGAAGTAGAAGGCTTATCTTCGAATCCATGCGGAACACATGATTTATCTTCAAATCAATGCGAAGTAGAAGGCATAGCTTCAAATCCATGCGAAACAAATGGTTTAGCTTCAAATACTTGTGATATGCACGATTAAGCTTCAACTGCATGCGAATCAAACGAGTTAGCTTCAAATCCATGCGAAACACATGATTTAGCATCAAATCAATACGAAGTAGAAGGCTTATATTCGAATCCATGCGAAACAACTGGTTCAGCTTCAAATACTTGTGATATACTTGATTTAGCTAGAACAGCATGCGAAATAAACGTGTTAGATTCAAATCCATGCGAAACACATGATTTAGCTACAAATCAATGCGAAGTAGAGACTGATCATTGAATCCATGCGAAACAAATGGTTTAGCTTAAAATACTTGTGATATAGATGATTTAACTTCAACTGCATGCGAAAAAAACGAGATAGCTTCAAATCCAAACGAAACACATAATTCATCTTCAAATCAATGCGAAGTAGAAGTCTTACCTTCAAATCCATGGGAAACACAGGATTTAGCTTCAAATCAATGCGAAGTAGAAGCCTTACCTTCTAATCCATGCCAATCACACGGTTTAGCTTCAAATACTTGTGATATACATGATTTAGCTTCAACAGCATGCGAAACAAACGAGTTAGCTTCAAATCCATGTGAAACATATGATTTAGCATCAAATCAATACGAAGTAGAAGTCTTACCTTCAAACCCATGCCAATCATACGGTTTAGCTTCAAATACTTGTGATATACATGATTTAGCTTCAACTGCATGCGAAAAAAACGAGTTAGATTCAAAGCCATGCGAAACACATGATTTAGCTTCAAATAAATGCGAAGTAGAGGACTGATCTTTGAATCCATGCGAAACAAATGGTTTAGCTTCAAATACTTGTGATATACATGATTTAGCTTCGACTGCATGCGAAACAACCGAGTTAGATTCAAATCCAGGCGAAACACATGATTTAGCTTCAAATCAATGCGAAGTAGAAGGCTTATCTTCGAATCCATGCGAAACAAATGGTTTAGCTTCAAATAATTGTGATATACATGATTTACATTCAACAGCAAGCGAAACAAACGAGTGAGCCTCAAATCTATGCGAAGCACATGATTTAGCATCTAATCAAATACGAAGTAGAAGTCTGATCTTCGAATCCATGCGAAACAAATGGTTTAGATTCAAATACCTGTGAAATACATGATTTAGCTTCAACTGCAAGCGAAAAAAACGAGTTAGCTTCAAATCCAAGAGAATGACATGATTTAGCTTCAAATCAATGCGTAGCAGAAAGCTGATCATCGAATCCATGCGAAACAAATGGTTTAGCATCAAATACTTCCGATATACATGATTTAGCTTCAACAGCATGAGAAACATACGAGTTACCTTCAAATCCATTTGAAACACATGATTTAGCTTCAAATCAATACGAAGCAGAAGGCTTATATTCGAATCCATGCGAAACAACTGGTTCAGCTTCAAATACTTGTGATATACTTGATTTAGCTACAACAGCATGCGAAATAAACGAGTTAGATTCAAATTCATGCGAAACATATGATTTAAATTCAAATCAATGCGAAGTAGAAGGCTTATCTTCGAGTCCATGCGAAACAAATGGTTTAGCTTCAAGTACCTGTGATATACATGATTTAGTTTCAACTGCATGCGAAAAAGACGAGTTAGCTTCAAATCCAGGCGAAACACATGATTTGCCTGAAATCAATGCGAAGTAGAAGGCTTATCTTCGAATCCATGCGGAACACATGATTTATCTTCAAATCAATGCGAAGTAGAAGGCATAGCTTCAAATCCATGCGAAACAAATGGTTTAGCTTCAAATACTTGTGATATGCACGATTAAGCTTCAACTGCATGCGAATCAAACGAGTTAGCTTCAAATCCATGTGAAACATATGATTTAACTTCAAATCAATGCGAAGTAGAAGTCTGATCTTCGAATCCATGCGAAACAAATGGTTTATCTTCAAACACCTGTGATATACATGATTCAGCTTCAACTGCATGCGAAACAAACGAGTTAGATTCAAATCCATGCGAAACACATCATTTAGCTTCAAATCAATCCGAAGTAGAGGGCTGATCTTTGAATTCATGCGAAACAAATGGTTTAGCTTCAAACACCTGTGATATACATGATTTAGCTTCAACAGCATGCGAAACAAACGAGTTAGATTCAAATCCATGCGAAACACATGATTTAGCTTCAAATCCGTGCGAAGTAAATGGGTTATCTTCGAATCCATGCGACACCAATGGTTTAGCTTCATACACCTGTGATATACATGATTCAGCTTCGACTGCATGCGAAACAAACGAGTTAGATTCAAATCCATGCGAAACACATGATTTAGCTTCAAATAAATGCGAAGTAGAGGACTGATCTTTGAATCCATGCGAAACAAATGGTTTAGCTTCAAATACTTGTGATATAGATGACTGAGCTTCTACTACATGCGAAACAAACGAGTTAGCTTCAAATCCATGGGAAACACAGGATTTATCTTCAAATAATGCGAGGTAGAAGACTGATCTTTGAATCCATGCGAAACAAATGGTTTAGCTTCAAATACTTGTGATATTCATGATTTAGCTTCAACTGCATGCGAAACAATCGAGTTAGATTCAAATCCATTTGGAACACATGATTTAGCTTCAAATCAATGCGAAGTAGAAAGCTTATCTTCCAGTCCATGCGTAACAAATGGTTTAACTTCAAATACTTGTGACATACATCATTTACATTCAACAGCATGCGAAACAAACGAGTTAGCTTCAAATCCACGCGAAACATATGATTTAACATCAAATCAATGCGAAGTAGAAGTCTGATCTTCGAATCCATGCGAAACAAATGGTTTAGATTCAAATACCTGTGAAATACAAGATTTAGCTTCAACTGCAAGCGAAAAAAACGAGTTAGCTTCAAATCCAAGAGAATGACATGATTTAGCTTCAAATCATTGCGTAGCGGAAAGCTGATCATCGAATCCATGCGAAACAAATGGTTTAGCATCAAATACTTCCGATATACATGATTTAGCTTCAACAGCATGAGAAACATACGAGTTACCTTCAAATCCATTTGAAACACATGATTTAGCTCCAGATCAATACGAAGCAGAAGGCTTATATTCGAATTCATGCGAAACAACTGGTTCAGCTTCAAATACTTGTGATATACTTGATTTAGCTACAACAGCATGCGAAATAAACGAGTTAGATTCAAATTCATGCGAAACATATGATTTAACTTCAAATCAATGCGAAGTAGAAGGCTTATCTTCGAGTCCATGCGAAACAAATGGTTTAGCTTCAAATACCTGTGATATACATGATTTAGTTTCAACTGCATGCGAAAAAGACGAGTTAGCTTCAAATCCAGGCGAAACACATGATTGAGCTTCAAATCCATGCGAAGTGGATGGCTCATCTTCGAATCCATGCGAAACAAATGGTTTAGCTTCAAATACTTGTGATATGCACGATTAAGATTCAACTGCATGCGAATCAAACGAGTTAGCTTCAAATCCATGCGAAACACATGATTTAGCATCAAATCAATACGAAGTAGAAGGCTTATATTCGAATCCATGCGAAACAACTGGTTCAGCTACAAATACTTGTGATATACTTGATTTAGCTACAACAGCATGCGAAATAAACGTGTTAGCTTCAAATCCATGCGAAACACATGATTTAGCTACAAATCAATGCGAAGTAGAGACTGATCATTGAATCCATGCGAAACAAATGGTTTAGCTTAAAATACTTGTGATATAGATGATTTAACTTCAACAGCGTGCGAAACAAACGAGTTATCTTCAAATCCATGCGAAACACATGATTTAGCTCCAAATCAATGCGAAGTATAAGGCTTAGCTTCGAATCCATGCGAAACAAATGGTTTAACTTCAAATACTTGCGATATACATGATTTAGCTTCAACTGCATGCGAAAAAAACGAGATAGCTTCAAATCCAAACGAAACACATAATTCATCTTCAAATCAATGCGAAGTAGAAGTCTTACCTTCAAATCCATGGGAAAAACAGGATTTAGCTTCAAATCAATGCGCAGTAGAAGGCTGATCTTTGAATCCATGCGTAACAAATGGTTTAGCTTCAAATACTTGCGATATACGTGATTTAGCTTCAACAGCATGCGAAACATACGAGTTACCTTCAAATCCATTTGAAACACATGATTTATCTTCAAATCAATGCGAAGTAGAAGGGTTATCTTCGAATCCATGCGACACCAATGGTTTATCTTCATACACCTGTGATATACATGATTCAGCTTCAACTGCATGCGAAACAAACGAGTTAGATTCAAATCCATGCGAAACACATCATTTAGCTTCAAATCAATCCGAAGTAGAGGGCTGATCTTTGAATTCATGCGAAACAAATGCTTTAGCTTCAAACACCTGTGATATACATGATTTAGCTTCAACAGCATGCGAAACAAACGAGTTAGATTCAAATCCATGCGAAACACATGATTTATCTTCAAATAATGCGAGGTAGAAGACTGATCTTTGAATCCATGCGAAACAAATGGTTTAGCTTCAAATACTTGTGATATTCATGATTTAGCTTCAATTGCATGCGAAACAACCGAGTTAGATTCAAATCCATTTGGAACACATGATTTAGCTTCAAATCAATGCGAAGTAGAAAGCTTATCTTCCAGTCCATGCGTAACAAATGGTTTAACTTCAAATACTTGTGATATACATGATTTACATTCAACAGCATGCGAAACAAACGAGTTAGCTTCAAATCCACGCGAAACATATGATTTAACATCAAATCAATGCGAAGTAGAAGTCTGATCTTCGAATCCATGCGAAACAAATGGTTTAGATTCAAATACCTGTGAAATACATGATTTAGCTTCAACTGCAAGCGAAAAAAACGAGTTAGCTTCAAATCCAAGAGAATGACATGATTTAGCTTCAAATCATTGCGTAGCAGAAAGCTGATCATCGAATCCATGCGAAACAAATGGTTTAGCATCAAATACTTCCGATATACATGATTTAGCTTCAACAGCATGAGAAACATACGAGTTACCTTCAAATCCATTTGAAACACATGATTTAGCTCCAAATCAATACGAAGCAGAAGGCTTATATTCGAATCCATGCGAAACAACTGGTTCAGCTTCAAATACTTGTGATATACTTGATTTAGCTACAACAGCATGCGAAATAAACGAGTTAGATTCAAATTCATGCGTAACATATGATTTAACTTCAAATCAATGCGAAGTAGAAGGCTTATCTTCGAGTCCATGCGAAACAAATGGTTTAGCTTCAAGTACCTGTGATATACATGATTTAGTTTCAACTGCATGCGAAAAAGACGAGTTAGCTTCAAATCCAGGCGAAACACATGATTTGCCTGAAATCAATGCGAAGTAGAAGGCTTATCTTCGAATCCATGCGGAACACATGATTTATCTTCAAATCAATGCGAAGTAGAAGGCATAGCTTCAAATCTATGCGAAACAAATGGTTTAGCTTCAAATACTTGTGATATGCACGATTAAGCTTCAACTGCATGCGAATCAAACGAGTTAGCTTCAAATCCATGCGAAACACATGATTTAGCATCAAATCAATACGAAGTAGAAGGCTTATATTCGAATCCATGCGAAACAACTGGTTCAGCTTCAAATACTTGTGATATACTTGATTTAGCTACAACAGCATGCGAAATAAACGTGTTAGCTTCAAATCCATGCGAAACACATGATTTAGCTCCAAATCAATGCAAAGTATAAGGCTTAGCTTCGAATCCATGCGAAACAAATGGTTTAATTTCAAATACTTGCGATATACATGATTTAGCTTCAACTGCATGCGAAAAAAACGAGATAGCTTCAAATCCAAACGAAACACATAATTCATCTTCAAATCAATGCGAAGTAGAAGTCTTACCTTCAAATCCATGGGAAAAACAGGATTTAGCTTCAAATCAATGCGCAGTAGAAGGCTGATCTTTGAATCCATGCGTAACAAATGGTTTAGCTTCAAATACTTGCGATATACGTGATTTAGCTTCAACAGCATGCGAAACATACGAGTTACCTTCAAATCCAATTGAAACACATGACTTATCTTCAAATCAATGCGAAGTAGAAGGGTTATCTTCGAATCCATGCGACACCAATGGTTTATCTTCATACACCTGTGATATACATGATTCAGCTTCAACTGCATGCGAAACAAACGAGTTAGCTTCAAATCCATGCGAAACACATGATTTAGCTCCATATCAATGCGAAGTAGAAGTCTGAACTTCGAATCCATGCGAAACAAATGGTTTATCTTCAAATACTTGTGATATACATGATTCAGCTTCGACTGCATGCGAAAAAAACGAGTTAGCTTCAAATCCAAGAGAATGACATGATTTAGCTTCAAATCATTGCGTAGCAGAAAGCTGATCATCGAATCCATGCGAAACAAATGGTTTAGCATCAAATACTTCCGATATACATGATTTAGCTTCAACAGCATGAGAAACATACGAGTTACCTTCAAATCCATTTGAAACACATGATTTAGCTCCAAATCAATACGAAGCAGAAGGCTTATATTCGAATCCATGCGAAACAACTGGTTCAGCTTCAAATACTTGTGATATACTTGATTTAGCTACAACAGCATGCGAAATAAACGAGTTAGATTCAAATTCATGCGTAACATATGATTTAACTTCAAATCAATGCGAAGTAGAAGGCTTATCTTCGAGTCCATGCGAAACAAATGGTTTAGCTTCAAGTACCTGTGATATACATGATTTAGTTTCAACTGCATGCGAAAAAGACGAGTTAGCTTCAAATCCAGGCGAAACACATGATTTGCCTGAAATCAATGCGAAGTAGAAGGCTTATCTTCGAATCCATGCGGAACACATGATTTATCTTCAAATCAATGCGAAGTAGAAGGCATAGCTTCAAATCTATGCGAAACAAATGGTTTAGCTTCAAATACTTGTGATATGCACGATTAAGCTTCAACTGCATGCGAATCAAACGAGTTAGCTTCAAATCCATGCGAAACACATGATTTAGCATCAAATCAATACGAAGTAGAAGGCTTATATTCGAATCCATGCGAAACAACTGGTTCAGCTTCAAATACTTGTGATATACTTGATTTAGCTACAACAGCATGCGAAATAAACGTGTTAGCTTCAAATCCATGCGAAACACATGATTTAGCTCCAAATCAATGCAAACTATAAGGCTTAGCTTCGAATCCATGCGAAACAAATGGTTTAATTTCAAATACTTGCGATATACATGATTTAGCTTCAACTGCATGCGAAAAAAACGAGATAGCTTCAAATCCAAACGAAACACATAATTCATCTTCAAATCAATGCGAAGTAGAAGTCTTACCTTCAAATCCATGGGAAAAACAGGATTTAGCTTCAAATCAATGCGCAGTAGAAGGCTGATCTTTGAATCCATGCGTAACAAATGGTTTAGCTTCAAATACTTGCGATATACGTGATTTAGCTTCAACAGCATGCGAAACATACGAGTTACCTTCAAATCCAATTGAAACACATGACTTATCTTCAAATCAATGCGAAGTAGAAGGGTTATCTTCGAATCCATGCGACACCAATGGTTTATCTTCATACACCTGTGATATACATGATTCAGCTTCAACTGCATGCGAAACAAACGAGTTAGCTTCAAATCCAAGCGAAACACATGATTTAGCTCCATATCAATGCGAAGTAGAAGTCTGAACTTCGAATCCATGCGAAACAAATGGTTTATCTTCAAATACTTGTGATATACATGATTCAGCTTCGACTGCATGCGAAACAAACGAGTTAGATTCAAATCCATGCGTAACACATGATTTAGCTTCAAATCAATGCGAAGTAGAAGGATTATATTCGAATCCATGCGAAACCAATGGTTTAGCCTCATACACTTGTGATATACATGATTTAGCTTCAACTGCATGCGAAACAACCGAGTTAGATTCAAATCCATGTGAAGCACATGTCTTAGCTTCAAATCAAAGCGAAGTAGAAGGGTTATCTACGATTCCATGCGAAACAAATAGTTTAGCTTCAAATACCTGTGAAATACATGATTTAGCTTCAACTGCAAGCGAAAAAAACGAGTTAGCTTCAAATCAAAGTGAATGACAAGATTTAGCTTCAAATCAATGCGTAGCAGAGAGCTGATCATCGAATCCATGCGAAACAAATGGTTTAGCTTCTAATACTTGTGATATACATGATTTAGCTTCAACTGCATGCGAAACAAACGAGTTGGCTTCAAATCCAAGCGAAACACATGATTTAGCTTCAAATCAATGCGTAGTAGAAAGTTGATCTTCGAATCCATGCGAAACAAATGGTTTAGCCTCAAATACTTGTGGCATACATGACTTAGCTTCAACTGCATGCGAAACAAACGAGTTAGCTTCAAATCCATGCGAAACGCATGATTTAGCTTCTAATCAATGCGAACTAGATGGATTAGCTTCAAATCAGTGCGAAACGAATGATTGAGCTTCAAATACTTGCGAATATATGTGATATAGCTTCGAATGCTCGCGAAACAAACGAGCTAGATTCAAATCCATGCAAAACACATGATTTATCTTGCAATCAATGCGAAGTAGAAGGCTTAGTTTCTAATCCAAGCGAAACACATTATTTAGCTTCAAATCAATGCCAAGTAGAAGTCTTAGCTTCAAATCCATGCGAAACGAATAATTTAGCTTCAAATACTTGCGAAAACAACTGATATAGATTCAAATGCAGGCGAATCAAACAAGTTAGCTTCAAATCCATGCGAAACACATGATTTAGCATCTTATCAATGCGAAGTAGCAGGCTTAGATTCAAATCCATGCGAACCAAATGGTTTAACTTCAAATATTTGTGATATACATGATTCAGCATCAAATGCAGGCGAAACAAACGATTTGTCTTCACATCCAAGCGAAGCACATGATTTTGCTTCAAATCAATGCGACATAGAAGGCTTATCATCGAATCCATGCGAAGTAGAAGGCTTAGCTTCAAATCCATGCGTATCAAACGGTTTAGCTTCAAATGCTTGTGATACACATGATTTAGCTTCAAACGCAGGCGAAACAAACGAGTTAACTTCAAATCCATGCGAAACACATGATTTAGCTTCAAATGAATGCGAACTAGAAGGCATAGCTTCAATTACATGAGAAACAAATGATTTAGCTTCAGATAATTGCGATATAAGTGATATAGACTCAAAAGCAGCCGAAACATTCGAGTGAGCTTCAAATCCATGCGAAACACAAGATTAAGCTTCAAATCAATGCGATGTAGAAGGCATAGCATCAAATCCATGCGAAACACATGATTTAGCTTCAAATTCATGCGAAACACATGGTTTAGCTTAATATTCATGCGAAACAGATGGTTTAGATTCAGATATTTGTGATAAACATGATTTAGCTTCAACTGCATGCGAAACAAACAAGTTACATTCAAATCCAAGCGAAACACATGATTTAGCTTCAAATCAATGCGAAGTAGAAGGGTTATCTTTGAATCCATTGGAAACATAGGATTTAGCTTCAAATCAATGCGAAGTAGAAGTCTGATCTTCGAATCCATACGAAACAAATGGATTAGCTTCAAATACATGTGATATACTTGATTTAGCTTCAACTGCATGCGAAACAAACGAGTTAGCGTCAAATCCATTTGAAACACATGATTTAGCTTCAAATGAATGCGAAGTAGAAGGGTTATCTTCGAATCGATGCGAAACGAATGGTTTAGCTTCATACACCTGTGATATACATGATTTAGCTTCAACCGCATGCGAAACAAACGAGTTAGCTTCAAATCCATTTGAAACACATGATTTAGCATCAAATCAATACGAAGTAGAAGGGTTATCTTCGAATCCATGCGAAACAAATGGTTTAGCTTCAAATACTTGTGATATACTTGATTTAGCTTCACCAGCATGCGAAACAAACGAGATAGCTTCACATTCAAGCGAAGTAGAAGGGTTGTCTACGAATCCATGCGAAATAATTGGTTTAGCTTCAAATACTTGTGATATACATGATTTAGTTTCAACTGCATGCGAAACAAACGAGTTAGCTTCAAATCCATGCGAAACACATGATTTAGCTTCAAATCAATGCGAAGTAGAAGGGTTATCTTCGAATCCATGGGAAACATAGGATTTAGGGTCAAATCAATGCGAAGTAGATACCTAACCTTCAAATCCATGCCAATCATACGGTTTAGCTTCAAATACTTGTGATATACGTGACTTAGTTTCAACAGCATGCGAAATAAACGAGTTAGCTTCAAATCCATGCGAAACACATTATTTAGCATCAAATCAGTACGAAGTAGAAGGCTTATATTCGAATCCATGCGAAACAAATGGTTTAGCTTCAAACACCTGTGATATACATGATTTAGCTTCAACTATATGCGAAAAAAACGAGATAGCTTCAAATCCAAACGAAACACACAATTCATCTTCAAATCAATGCGAAGTAGAAGTCTTACCTTCAAATCCATGCGACACACATGATTTAGCTCCAAATCAATGCGAAGTAGAAGGCTGATCTTCGAATCCACACGAAACAAATGGTTTTGCTTCAAATAATTGTGATAAACATGATTTAGCTACAACTGCATGCGAATCAAACGAGATAGCTTCAAATCCATGCGAAACACATGATCTACCTTCAAATGAATGCGAAGTAGTAGGTTTATCTTCGAATCCATGCGACACCAATGGTTTAGATTCATACACCTGTGATATACATGATTTAGCTTCAACTGCATGCGAAACAAACGAGTTAGCTTCAAATCCATGCGAAACACATGATTTAGCTCCATATCAATGCGAAGTAGGAGTCTGATCTTCGAATCCATGCGAATCAAATGGATTAGCTTCAAATACTTGTGATATACATGAGTTAGCTTCAACTGCAATCCGAAAAAAACGAGTTAGCTTCAAATCCAAGTGAATGACATGATTTAGCTTCAAATCAATGCGAAGTAGAAGTCTTACCTTCAAACCCATGCCAATCATACGGTTTAGCTTCAAATAGTTGTGATATACTTGATTTAACTCCAACAGCATGCGAAACAATCGAGACAGCTTCAAATGCAAGCGAAGTAGAAGGGTTGTCTACGAATCCATGCGAAACAAATGGTTTAGATTCATATACTTCTGATATACACGATTAAGCTTCAACAGCAAGCGAAACAAACGAGTTAGCTTCAAATCCATTTGAAACACATGATTTAGCTTCAAATGAATGCGAAGTAGAAGGGTTATCTTCGAATCCATGCGAAACGAATGGTTTAGCTTCATACACCTGTGATATACATGATTTAGCTTCAACTGCATGCGAAACAAACGAGTTAGCTTTAAATCCATGCGAAAGATATGATTTAACTTCAAATCAATGCGAAGTAGAAGGCATAGTTTCAAATCCATGGGAATCTAATGGTTTAGCTTCAAATACTTCTGGTATACATGATTTAGCTTCAACTGCATGCAAAACAAACGAGTTAGCTTGAAATCCATGCGAAACATATGATTTAACTGCGAATCAATGCGAAGTAGAAGGCTGATCTTCGAATCCATGCGAAACAAATGGTTTAGATTCATACACCTGTCATATACATGATTTAGCTTCAACTGCATGCGAAACAAACGAGTTAGCTTCAAATCCATTTGAAACACATAATTTAACATCAAATTCCTTCGAAACACATGGTTTAGATTAATATTCATGCGAAACGACTGGTTCAGCTTCAAATATTTGTGATATACTTGATTTATCTACAACAGCATGCGAAATAAACGAGTTAGCTTCAAATCCATGCGAAACACATGATTTAGCATCAAATCAATACGAAGTAGAAGGCTTATATTCGAATCCATGCGAAACAAATGCTTTAGCTTCAAACACCTGTGATATACTTGATTTAGCTTCAACTGCATGCGAAACAAACGAGTTAGCTTCAAATCCATTTGAAACACATGATTTAGCATCAAATCAATACGAAGTAGAAGGGTTATCTTCGAATCCATGCGAAACAAATGGTTTAGCTTCAAATACTTGTGATATACTTGATTTAGCTTCACCAGCATGCGAAACAAACGAGATAGCTTCACATTCAAGCGAAGTAGAAGGGTTGTCTACGAATCCATGCGAAATAATTGGTTTAGCTTCAAATACTTGTGATATACATGATTTAGTTTCAACTGCATGCGAAACAAACGAGTTAGCTTCAAATCCATGCGAAACACATGATTTAGCTTCAAATCAACGCGAAGTAGATGGGTTATCTTCGAATCCATGGGAAACATAGGATTTAGGTTCAAATCAATGCGAAGTAGATACCTAACCTTCAAATCCATGCCAATCATACGGATTAGCTTCAAATACTTGTGATATACATGACTTAGTTTCAACAGCATGCGAAATAAACGAGTTAGCTTCAAATCCATGCGAAACACATTATTTAGCATCAAATCAATACGAAGTAGAAGGCTTATATTCGAATCCATGCGAAACAAATGGTTTAGCTTCAAACACCTGTGATATACATGATTTAGCTTCAACTGTATGCGAAAAAAACGAGATAGCTTCAAATCCAAACGAAACACACAATTCATCTTCAAATCAATGCGAAGTAGTAGTCTTACCTTCAAATCCATGCGAAACACATGATTTATCTTCAAATAATGCGAGGTAGAAGACTGATCTTTGAATCCATGCGAAACAAATGGTTTAGCTTCAAATACTTGTGATATTCATGATTTAGCTTCAATTGCATGCGAAACAACCGAGTTAGATTCAAATCCATTTGGAACACATGATTTAGCTTCAAATCAATGCGAAGTAGAAAGCTTATCTTCCAGTCCATGCGTAACAAATGGTTTAACTTCAAATACTTGTGATATACATGATTTACATTCAACAGCATGCGAAACAAACGAGTTAGCTTCAAATCCACGCGAAACATATGATTTAACATCAAATCAATGCGAAGTAGAAGTCTGATCTTCGAATCCATGCGAAACAAATGGTTTAGATTCAAATACCTGTGAAATACATGATTTAGCTTCAACTGCAAGCGAAAAAAACGAGTTAGCTTCAAATCCAAGAGAATGACATGATTTAGCTTCAACAGCATGAGAAACATACGAGTTACCTTCAAATCCATTTGAAACACATGATTTAGCTCCAAATCAATACGAAGCAGAAGGCTTATATTCGAATCCATGCGAAACAACTGGTTCAGCTTCAAATACTTGTGATATACTTGATTTAGCTACAACAGCATGCGAAATAAACGAGTTAGATTCAAATTCATGCGTAACATATGATTTAACTTCAAATCAATGCGAAGTAGAAGGCTTATCTTCGAGTCCATGCGAAACAAATGGTTTAGCTTCAAGTACCTGTGATATACATGATTTAGTTTCAACTGCATGCGAAAAAGACGAGTTAGCTTCAAATCCAGGCGAAACACATGATTTGCCTGAAATCAATGCGAAGTAGAAGGCTTATCTTCGAATCCATGCGGAACACATGATTTATCTTCAAATCAATGCGAAGTAGAAGGCATAGCTTCAAATCCATGCGAAACAAATGGTTTAGCTTCAAATACTTGTGATATGCACGATTAAGCTTCAACTGCATGCGAATCAAACGAGTTAGCTTCAAATCCATGCGAAACACATGATTTAGCATCAAATCAATACGAAGTAGAAGGCTTATATTCGAATCCATGCGAAACAACTGGTTCAGCTTCAAATACTTGTGATATACTTGATTTAGCTACAACAGCATGCGAAATAAACGTGTTAGCTTCAAATCCATGCGAAACACATGATTTAGCTACAAATCAATGCGAAGTAGAGACTGATCATTGAATCCATGCGAAACAAATGGTTTAGCTTAAAATACTTGTGATATAGTTGATTTAACTTCAACAGCATGCCAAACAAACGAGTTATCTTCAAATCCATGCGAAACACATGATTTAGCTCCAAATCAATGCAAAGTATAAGGCTTAGCTTCGAATCCATGCGAAACAAATGGTTTAATTTCAAATACTTGCGATATACATGATTTAGCTTCAACTGCATGCGAAAAAAACGAGATAGCTTCAAATCCAAACGAAACACATAATTCATCTTCAAATCAATGCGAAGTAGAAGTCTTACCTTCAAATCCATGGGAAAAACAGGATTTAGCTTCAAATCAATGCGCAGTAGAAGGCTGATCTTTGAATCCATGCGTAACAAATGGTTTAGCTTCAAATACTTGCGATATACGTGATTTAGCTTCAACAGCATGCGAAACATACGAGTTACCTTCAAATCCATTTGAAACACATGACTTATCTTCAAATCAATGCGAAGTAGAAGGGTTATCTTCGAATCCATGCGACACCAATGGTTTATCTTCATACACCTGTGATATACATGATTCAGCTTCAACTGCATGCGAAACAAACGAGTTAGCTTCAAATCCATGCGAAACACATGATTTAGCTCCATATCAATGCGAAGTAGAAGTCTGAACTTCGAATCCATGCGAAACAAATGGTTTATCTTCAAATACTTGTGATATACATGATTCAGCTTCGACTGCATGCGAAACAAACGAGTTAGATTCAAATCCATGCGTAACACATGATTTAGCTTCAAAACAATGCGAAGTAGAAGGATTATATTCGAATCCATGCGAAACCAATGGTTTAGCCTCATACACTTGTGATATACATGATTTAGCTTCAACTGCATGCGAAACAACCGAGTTAGATTCAAATCCATGTGAAGCACATGTCTTAGCTTCAAATCAAAGCGAAGTAGAAGGGTTATCTACGATTCCATGCGAAACAAATAGTTTAGCTTCAAATACCTGTGAAATACATGATTTAGCTTCAACTGCAAGCGAAAAAAACGAGTTAGCTTCAAATCCAAGCGAAACACATGATTTAGCTTCAAATCAATGCGTAGTAGAAAGTTGATCTTCGAATCCATGCGAAACAAATGGTTTAGCCTCAAATACTTGTGGCATACATGACTTAGCTTCAACTGCATGCGAAACAAACGAGTTAGCTTCAAATCCATGCGAAACGCATGATTTAGCTTCTAATCAATGCGAACTAGAAGGATTAGCTTCAAATCAGTGCGAAACGAATGATTGAGCTTCAAATACTTGCGAATATATGTGATATAGCTTCGAATGCTCGCGAAACAAACGAGCTAGATTCAAATCCATGCAAAACACATGATTTATCTTGCAATCAATGCGAAGTAGAAGGCTTAGTTTCTAATCCAAGCGAAACACATTATTTAGCTTCAAATCAATGCCAAGTAGAAGTCTTAGCTTCAAATCCATGCGAAACGAATAATTTAGCTTCAAATACTTGCGAAAACAACTGATATAGATTCAAATGCAGGCGAATCAAACAAGTTAGCTTCAAATCCATGCGAAACACATGATTTAGCATCTTATCAATGCGAAGTAGCAGGCTTAGATTCAAATCCATGCGAACCAAATGGTTTAACTTCAAATATTTGTGATATACATGATTCAGCATCAAATGCAGGCGAAACAAACGATTTGTCTTCACATCCAAGCGAAGCACATGATTTTGCTTCAAATCAATGCGACATAGAAGGCTTATCATCGAATCCATGCGAAGTAGAAGGCTTAGCTTCAAATCCATGCGTATCAAACGGTTTAGCTTCAAATGCTTGTGATACACATGATTTAGCTTCAAACGCAGGCGAAACAAACGAGTTAACTTCAAATCCATGCGAAACACATGATTTAGCTTCAAATGAATGCGAACTAGAAGGCATAGCTTCAATTACATGAGAAACAAATGATTTAGCTTCAGATAATTGCGATATAAGTGATATAGACTCAAAAGCAGCCGAAACAATCGAGTGAGCTTCAAATCCATGCGAAACACAAGATTAAGCTTCAAATCAATGCGATGTAGAAGGCATAGCATCAAATCCATGCGAAACACATGATTTAGCTTCAAATTCATGCGAAACACATGGTTTAGCTTAATATTCATGCGAAACAGATGGTTTAGATTCAGATATTTGTGATAAACATGATTTAGCTTCAACTGCATGCGAAACAAACGAGTTACATTCAAATCCAAGCGAAACACATGATTTAGCTTCAAATCAATGCGAAGTAGAAGGGTTATCTTTGAATCCATTGGAAACATAGGATTTAGCTTCAAATCAATGCGAAGTAGAAGTCTGATCTTCGAATCCATACGAAACAAATGGATTAGCTTCAAATACATGTGATATACTTGATTTAGCTTCAACTGCATGCGAAACAAACGAGTTAGCGTCAAATCCATTTGAAACACATGATTTAGCTTCAAATGAATGCGAAGTAGAAGGGTTATCTTCGAATCGATGCGAAACGAATGGTTTAGCTTCATACACCTGTGATATACATGATTTAGTTTCAACTGCATGCGAATCAAACGAGTTAGCTTCAAATCCATGCGAAACACATAATTTAACATCAAATTCCTTCGAAACACATGGTTTCGATTAATATTCATGCGAAACGACTGGTTCAGCTTCAAATATTTGTGATATACTTGATTTATCTACAACAGCATGCGAAATAAACGAGTTAGCTTCAAATCCATGCGAAACACATGATTTAGCAACAAATCAATACGAAGTAGAAGGCTTATATTCGAATCCATGCGAAACAAATGATTTAGCTTCAAACACCTGTGACATACATGATTTAGCTTCAACTGCATGCGAAACAAACGAGTTAGCTTCAAATCCATTTGAAACACATGATTTAGCTTCAAACGAATGCGAAGTAGAAGGGTTATCTTCGAATCGATGCGAAACGAATGGTTTAGCTTCATACACCTGTGATATACATGATTTAGCTTCAACCGCATGCGAAACAAACGAGTTAGCTTCAAATCCATTTGAAACACATGATTTAGCATCAAATCAATACGAAGTAGAAGGGTTATCTTCGAATCCATGCGAAACAAATGGTTTAGCTTCAAATACTTGTGATATACTTGATTTAGCTTCACCAGCATGCGAAACAAACGAGATAGCTTCACATTCAAGCGAAGTAGAAGGGTTGTCTACGAATCCATGCGAAATAATTGGTTTAGCTTCAAATACTTGTGATATACATGATTTAGTTTCAACTGCATGCGAAACAAACGAGTTAGCTTCAAATCCATGCGAAACACATGATTTAGCTTCAAATCAATGCGAAGTAGAAGGGTTATCTTCGAATCCATGGGAAACATAGGATTTAGGGTCAAATCAATGCGAAGTAGATACCTAACCTTCAAATCCATGCCAATCATACGGTTTAGCTTCAAATACTTGTGATATACATGACTTAGTTTCAACAGCATGCGAAATAAACGAGTTAGCTTCAAATCCATGCGAAACACATTATTTAGCATCAAATCAATACGAAGTAGAAGGCTTATATTCGAATCCATGCGAAACAAATGGTTTAGCTTCAAACACCTGTGATATACATGATTTAGCTTCAACTATATGCGAAAAAAACGAGATAGCTTCAAATCCAAACGAAACACACAATTCATCTTCAAATCAATGCGAAGTAGAAGTCTTACCTTCAAATCCATGCGACACACATGATTTAGCTCCAAATCAATGCGAAGTAGAAGGCTGATCTTCGAATCCACACGAAACAAATGGTTTTGCTTCAAATAATTGTGATAAACATGATTTAGCTACAACTGCATGCGAATCAAACGAGATAGCTTCAAATCCATGCGAAACACATGATCTACCTTCAAATGAATGCGAAGTAGTAGGTTTATCTTCGAATCCATGCGACACCAATGGTTTAGCTTCATTCACCTGTGATATACATGATTCAGCTTCAACTGCATGCGAAACAAACGAGTTAGATTCAAATCCATGCGAAACACATGATTTAGCTACAAATCCGTGCGAAGTAGAAGGGTTATCTTCGAATCCATGCGACACCAATGGTTTAGATTCATACACCTGTGATATACATGATTTAGCTTCAACTGCATGCGAAACAAACGAGTTAGCTTCAAATCCATGCGAAACACATGATTTAGCTCCATATCAATGCGAAGTAGGAGTCTGATCTTCGAATCCATGCGAATCAAATGGATTAGCTTCAAATACTTGTGATATACATGAGTTAGCTTCAACTGCAATCCGAAAAAAACGAGTTAGCTTCAAATCCAAGTGAATGACATGATTTAGCTTCAAATCAATGCGAAGTAGAAGTCTTACCTTCAAACCCATGCCAATCATACGGTTTAGCTTCAAATAGTTGTGATATACTTGATTTAACTCCAACAGCATGCGAAACAATCGAGACAGCTTCAAATGCAAGCGAAGTAGAAGGGTTGTCTACGAATCCATGCGAAACAAATGGTTTAGATTCATACACCTGTGATATACATGATTTAGCTTCAACTGCATGCGAAACAAACGAGTTAGCTTTAAATCCATGCGAAAGATATGATTTAACTTCAAATCAATGCGAAGTAGAAGGCATAGTTTCAAATCCATGGGAATCTAATGGTTTAGCTTCAAATACTTCTGGTATACATGATTTAGCTTCAACTGCATGCAAAACAAACGAGTTAGCTTGAAATCCATGCGAAACATATGATTTAACTGCGAATCAATGCGAAGTAGAAGGCTGATCTTCGAATCCATGCGAAACAAATGGTTTAGATTCATACACCTGTCATATACATGATTTAGCTTCAACTGCATGCGAAACAAACGAGTTAGCTTCAAATCCATTTGAAACACATAATTTAACATCAAATTCCTTCGAAACACATGGTTTAGATTAATATTCATGCGAAACGACTGGTTCAGCTTCAAATATTTGTGATATACTTGATTTATCTACAACAGCATGCGAAATAAACGAGTTAGCTTCAAATCCATGCGAAACACATGATTTAGCATCAAATCAATACGAAGTAGAAGGCTTATATTCGAATCCATGCGAAACAAATGCTTTAGCTTCAAACACCTGTGATATACTTGATTTAGCTTCAACTGCATGCGAAACAAACGAGTTAGCTTCAAATCCATTTGAAACACATGATTTAGCATCAAATCAATACGAAGTAGATGGGTTATCTTCGAATCCATGCGAAACAAATGGTTTAGCTTCAAATACTTGTGATATACTTGATTTAGCTTCACCAGCATGCGAAACAAACGAGATAGCTTCACATTCAAGCGAAGTAGAAGGGTTGTCTACGAATCGATGCGAAATAATTGGTTTAGCTTCAAATACTTGTGATATACATGATTTAGTTTCAACTGCATGCGAAACAAACGAGTTAGCTTCAAATCCATGCGAAACACATGATTTAGCTTCAAATCAATGCGAAGTAGATGGGTTATCTTCGAATCCATGGGAAACATAGGATTTAGGTTCAAATCAATGCGAAGTAGATACCTAACCTTCAAATCCATGCCAATCATACGGATTAGCTTCAAATACTTGTGATATACATGACTTAGTTTCAACAGCATGCGAAATAAACGAGTTAGCTTCAAATCCATGCGAAACACATTATTTAGCATCAAATCAATACGAAGTAGAAGGCTTATATTCGAATCCATGCGAAACAAATGGTTTAGCTTCAAACACCTGTGATATACATGATTTAGCTTCAACTGTATGCGAAAAAAACGAGATAGCTTCAAATCCAAACGAAACACACAATTCATCTTCAAATCAATGCGAAGTAGTAGTCTTACCTTCAAATCCATGCGAAACACATGATTTAGCTCCAAATCAATGCGAAGTAGAAGGCTGATCTTCGAATCCACGCGAAACAAATGGTTTTGCTTCAAATAATTGTGATAAACATGATATAGCTACAACTGCTTGCGAATCATACGAGATAGCTTCAAATCCATGCGAAACACATGATCTACCTACAAATGAATGCGAAGTAGTAGGTTTATCTTCGAATCCATGCGAAACAAATGGATTAGCTTCAAATATCTGTGATATACATGATTTTGCTTCACCTGCATGCGAAACAAACGAGTTATCTAGAAATCCATGAGAAACACAGGATTTAGCCTGAAATCGATGCGAAGTTGAAGTCTGATCTTCGAATCCTGGCGAAACAAATGGTTTAGCTTCAAATACTTGTGATATACTTGATTTAGCTTCAACATCATGCGAAACAAACGAGATAGCTTCACATTCAAACGAAGTAGAAGGGTTGTCTACGAATCCATGCGAAATAATTGGTTTAGCTTCAAATACCTGTGATATACATGATTTAGTTTCAACTGCATGCGAAACAAACGAGTTAGCTTCAAATCCATGCGAAACACATGATTTAGCTTCAAATCAATGCGAAGTAGAAGGGTTATCTTCGAATCCATGGGAAACATAGGATTTAGCTTCAAATTAATGCGAAGTAGATACCTTACCTTCAAATCCATGCCAATCATACGGTTTAGCTTCAAATACTTGTGATATACATGTCTTAGTTTCAACTGCATGCGAAACAAACGAGTTAGCTTCAAATCCATGGGAAATACAGGATTTAGCTTCAAATCAATGCGAAGTAGAAGTCTGATCTTCGAATCCATACGAAACAAATGGACTAGCTTCAAATACTTGTGATATACTTGATTTAGCTTCAACAGCATGCGAAACAATCGAGTTAGCTTCAAATCCAAGCGAAGTAGAAGGGTTGTCTACGAATACATGCGAAACAAATGGTTTAGCTTCAAATACCTGTGATATACATGATTTACCTTCAACTGCATGCGATACAAACGAGTTAGCTTCAAATCCATGGGAAACACAGGATTTAGCATCAAATTAATACGAAGTAGAAGGCTTATATTCGAATCTATGCGAAACAAAAGGTTTAGCTTCAACCACCTGTGATATACATGATTTAGCTTCAACTGCAATGCGAAACAAACGAGTTAGCTTCAAATCCATTTGAAACACACGATTTAGCATCAAATCAATACGAAGTAGAAGGGTTATCTTCGAATCCATGCGAAACAAATGGTTTAGCTTCAAATACTTGTGATATACTTGATTTAGCTTCACCAGCATGCGAAACAAACGAGATAGCTTCACATTCAAGCGAAGTAGAAGGGTTGTCTACGAATCCATGCGAAATAATTGGTTTAGCTTCAAATACTTGTGATATACATGATTTAGTTTCAACTGCATGCGAAACAAACGAGTTAGCTTCAAATCCATGCGAAACACATGATTTAGCTTCAAATCAATGCGAAGTAGAAGGGTTATCTTCGAATCCATGGGAAACATAGGATTTAGGTTCAAATCAATGCGAAGTAGATACCTAACCTTCAAATCCATGCCAATCATACGGTTTAGCTTCAAATACTTGTGATATACATGACTTAGTTTCAACAGCATGCGAAATAAACGAGTTAGCTTCAAATCCATGCGAAACACATTATTTAGCATCAAATGAATACGAAGTAGAAGGCTTATATTCGAATCCATGCGAAACAAATGGTTTAGCTTCAAATACTTGTGATATACTTGATTTAGCTTCACCAGCATGCGAAACAAACGAGATAGCTTCACATTCAAGCGAAGTAGAAGGGTTGTCTACGAATCCATGCGAAATAATTGGTTTAGCTTCAAATACTTGTGATATACATGATTTAGCTTCAACTGTATGCGAAAAAATTAGATAGCTTCAAATCCAAACGAAACACACAATTCATCTTCAAATCAATGCGAAGTAGAAGTCTTACCTTCAAATCCATGCGAAACACATGATTTAGCTCCAAATCAATGCGAAGTAGAAGGCTGATCTTCGAATCCACGCGAAACAAATGGTTTTGCTTCAAATAATTGTGATAAACATGATTTAGCTACAACTGCATGCGAATCAAACGAGATAGCTTCACATCCATGCGAAACACATGATCTACCTTCAAATGAATGCGAAGTAGTAGGTTTATCTTCGAATCCATGCGAAACAAATGGATTAGTTTCAAATATCTGTGATATACATGATTTTGCTTCAACTGCATGCGAAACAAACGAGTTATCTAGAAATCCATGGGAAACACAGGATTTAGCCTGAAATCGATGCGAAGTAGAAGTCTGATCTTCGAATCCATGCGTAACAAATGGTTTAGCTTCAAATACTTGTGATATACTTGATTTAGCTTCAACATCATGCGAAACAAACGAGATAGCTTCACATTCAAGCGAAGTAGAAGGGTTGTCTACGTATCCATGCGAAATAATTGGTTTAGCTTCAAATACCTGTGATATACATGATTTAGTTTCAACTGCATGCGAAACAAACGAGTTAGCTTCAAATCCATGCGAAACACATGATTTAGCTTCAAATCAATGCGAAGTAGAAGGGTTATCTTCGAATCCATGGGAAACATAGGATTTAGCTTCAAATCAATGCGAAGTAGATACCTTACCTTCAAATCCATGCCAATCATACGGTTTATCTTCAAATACTTGTGATATACATGACTTAGTTTCAACTGCATGCGAAACAAACGAGTTAGCTTCAAATCCATTGGAAACACAGGATTTAGCTTCAAATCAATGCGAAGTATAAGTCTGATCTTCGAACCCATACGAAACAAATGGATTAGCTTCAAATACTTGTGATATACTTGATTTAGCTTCAACAGCATGCGAAACAATCGAGTTAGCTTCAAATCCAAGCGAAGTAGAAGGGTTGTCTACGAATACATGCGAAACAATTGGTTTAGCTTCAAATACCTGTGATATACATGATTTACCTTCAACTGAATGCGATACAAACGAGTTAGCTTCAAATCCATGGGAAACACAGGATTTAGCTTCAAATCAATGCGAAGTAGAAGGCTGATCTTCGAATCCATGCGAAACAAATGGTTTAGCTTCAAATACTTGTGATATACATGATTTACATTCAACAGCAAGCGAAACAAACAAGTTAGCCTCAAATCTATGCGAAGAACATGATTTAGCATCAAATCAAATACGAAGTAGAAGGCTTATCTTCGAATCCATGCGAAAAAAATGGTTCAGCTTCAAACACCTGTGATATACATGATTTAGCTTCAACGGCATGCGAAACAAACGAGTAAGCTTCAAATCCATGGGAAACACAGGATTTAGCATCAAATCAATACGAAGTAGAAGGCTTATATTCGAATCCATGCGAAACAAAAGGTTTAGCTTCAACCACCTGTGATATACATGATTTAGCTTCAACTGCATGCGAAACAAACGAGTTAGCTTCAAATCCATTTGAAACACATGATTTAGCATCAAATCAATACGAAGTAGAAGGGTTATCTTCGAATCCATGCGAAACAAATGGTTTAGCCTCAAATACTTGTGATATACTTGATTTAGCTTCGCCAGCATGCGAAACAAACGAGATAGCTTCACATTCAAGCGAAGTAGAAGGGTTGTCTACGAATTCATGCGAAATAATTGGTTTAGCTTCAAATACTTGTGATATACATGATTTAGTTTCAACTGCATGCGAAACAAACGAGTTAGCTTCAAATCCATGCGAAACACATGATTTAGCTTCAAATCAATGCGAAGTAGAAGGGTTATCTTCGAATCCATGGGAAACATAGGATTTAGGTTCAAATCAATGCGAAGTAGATACCTAACCTTCAAATCCATGCCAATCATACGGTTTAGCTTCAAATACTTGTGATATACATGACTTAGTTTCAACAGCATGTGAAATAAACGAGTTAGCTTCAAATCCATGCGAAACACATTATTTAGCATCAAATGAATACGAAGTAGAAGGCTTATATTCGAATCCATGCGAAACAAATGGTTTAGCTTCAAATACTTGTGATATACTTGATTTAGCTTCACCAGCATGCGAAACAAACGAGATAGCTTCACATTCAAGCGAAGTAGAAGGGTTGTCTACGAATCCATGCGAAATAATTGGTTTAGCTTCAAATACTTGTGATATACATGATTTAGCTTCAACTGTATGCGAAAAAATTAGATAGCTTCAAATCCAAACGAAACACACAATTCATCTTCAAATCAATGCGAAGTAGAAGTCTTACCTTCAAATCCATGCGAAACACATGATTTAGCTCCAAATCAATGCGAAGTAGAAGGCTGATCTTCGAATCCACGCGAAACAAATGGTTTTGCTTCAAATAATTGTGATAAACATGATTTAGCTACAACTGCATGCGAATCAAACGAGATAGCTTCACATCCATGCGAAACACATGATCTACCTTCAAATGAATGCGAAGTAGTAGGTTTATCTTCGAATCCATGCGAAACAAATGGATTAGCTTCAAATATCTGTGATATACATGATTTTGCTTCAACTGCATGCGAAACAAACGAGTTATCTAGAAATCCATGGGAAACACAGGATTTAGCCTGAAATCGATGCGAAGTAGAAGTCTGATCTTCGAATCCATGCGTAACAAATGGTTTAGCTTCAAATACTTGTGATATACTTGATTTAGCTTCAACATCATGCGAAACAAACGAGATAGCTTCACATTCAAGCGAAGTAGAAGGGTTGTCTACGTATCCATGCGAAATAATTGGTTTAGCTTCAAATACCTGTGATATACATGACTTAGTTTCAACTGCATGCGAAACAAACGAGTTAGCTTCAAATCCATTGGAAACACAGGATTTAGCTTCAAATCAATGCGAAGTATAAGTCTGATCTTCGAATCCATACGAAACAAATGGATTAGCTTCAAATACTTGTGATATACTTGATTTAGCTTCAACAGCATGCGAAACAATCGAGTTAGCTTCAAATCCAAGCGAAGTAGAAGGGTTGTCTACGAATACATGCGAAACAACTGGTTTAGCTTCAAATACCTGTGATATACATGATTTACCTTCAACTGAATGCGATACAAACGAGTTAGCTTCAAATCCATGGGAAACACAGGATTTAGCTTCAAATCAATGCGAAGTAGAAGGCTGATCTTCGAATCCATGCGAAACAAATGGTTTAGCTTCAAATACTTGTGATATACATGATTTACATTCAACAGCAAGCGAAACAAACAAGTTAGCCTCAAATCTATGCGAAGAACATGATTTAGCATCAAATCAAATACGAAGTAGAAGGCTTATCTTCGAATCCATGCGAAAAAAATGGTTCAGCTTCAAACACCTGTGATATACATGATTTAGCTTCAACGGCATGCGAAACAAACGAGTAAGCTTCAAATCCATGGGAAACACAGGATTTAGCATCAAATCAATACGAAGTAGAAGGCTTATATTCGAATCCATGCGAAACAAAAGGTTTAGCTTCAACCACCTGTGATATACATGATTTAGCTTCAACTGCATGCGAAACAAACGAGTTAGCTTCAAATCCATTTGAAACACATGATTTAGCATCAAATCAATACGAAGTAGAAGGGTTATCTTCGAATCCATGCGAAACAAATGGTTTAGCCTCAAATACTTGTGATATACTTGATTTAGCTTCGCCAGCATGCGAAACAAACGAGATAGCTTCACATTCAAGCGAAGTAGAAGGGTTGTCTACGAATCCATGCGAAATAATTGGTTTAGCTTCAAATACTTGTGATATACATGATTTAGTTTCAACTGCATGCGAAACAAACGAGTTAGCTTCAAATCCATGCGAAACACATGATTTAGCTTCAAATCAATGCGAAGTAGAAGGGTTATCTTCGAATCCATGGGAAACATAGGATTTAGGTTCAAATCAATGCGAAGTAGATACCTAACCTTCAAATCCATGCCAATCATACGGTTTAGCTTCAAATACTTGTGATATACATGACTTAGTTTCAACAGCATGCGAAATAAACGAGTTAGCTTTAAATCCATGCGAAACATATGATTTAACCTCAAATCAATGCGAAGTAGAGGGCATAGCTACAAATCCATGGGAGTCAAATGGTTTAGCTTCAAATACTTTTGATATACATGATATAGCTTCAACTGCATGCGAAACAAACGAGTTAGCTTCAAATCCATGGGAAACACAGGATTTAGCTTCAAATCAATGCGAAGTAGAAATCTGAACTTCGAATCCATACCAAACAAATGGATTAGCTTCAAATACTTGTGATATACATTATTTACATTCAACAGCAAGCGAAACAAACAAGTTAGCCTCAAATCTATGCGAAGAACATGATTTAGCATCAAATCAAATACGAAGTAGAAGGCTTATCTTCGAATCCATGCGAAAAAAATGGTTCAGCTTCAAACACCTGTGATATACATGATTTAGCTTCAACAGCATGCGAAACAATCGAGTTAGCTTCAAATCCAAGCGAAGTAGAAGGGTTGTCTACGAATACATGCGAAACAATTGGTTTAGCTTCAAATACCTGTGATATACATGATTTGCCTTCAACTGAATGCGATACAAACGAGTTAGCTTCAAATCCATGGGAAACACAGGATTTAGCTTCAAATCAATGCGAAGTAGAAGGCTGATCTTCGAATCCATGCGAAACAAATGGTTTAGCTTCAAATACTTGTGATATACATGATTTACATTCAACAGCAAGCGAAACAAACAAGTTAGCCTCAAATCTATGCGAAGAACATGATTTAGCATCAAATCAAATACGAAGTAGAAGGCTTATCTTCGAATCCATGCGAAAAAAATGGTTCAGCTTCAAACACCTGTGATATACATGATTTAGCTTCAACTGCATGCGAAACAAACGAGTAAGCTTCAAATCCATGGGAAACACAGGATTTAGCATCAAATCAATACGAAGTAGAAGGCTTATATTCGAATCCATGCGAAACAAAAGGTTTAGCTTCAACCACCTGTGATATACATGATTTAGCTTCAACTGCATGCGATGCAAACGAGTTAGCTTCAAATCCATGGGAAACACAGGATTTAGCTTCAAATCAATGCGAAGTAGAAGGCTGATCTTCGAATCCATGCGAAACAAATGGTTTAGCTTCAAATACTTGTGATATACTTGATTTAGCTTCACCAGCATGCGAAACAAGCGAGATAGCTTCACATTCAAGCGAAGTAGAAGGGTTGTCTACGAATCCATGCGAAATAATTGGTTTAGCTTCAAATACTTGTTATATACATGATTTAGTTTCAACTGCAAGCGAAACAAACGAGTTAGCTTCAAATCCATGCGAAACACATGATTTAGCTTCAAATCAATGCGAAGTAGAAGGGTTATCTTCGAATCCATGGGAAACATAGGATTTAGGTTCAAATCAATGCGAAGTAGATACCTAACCTTCAAATCCATGCCAATCATACGGTTTAGCTTCAAATACTTGTGATATACATGACTTAGTTTCAACTGCATGCGAAACAAACGAGTTAGCTTCAAATCCATGGGAAACACAGGATTTAGCTTCAAATCAATGCGAAGTAGAAGTCTGATCTTCGAATCCATACGAAACAAATGGATTAGCTTCAAATACTTGTGATATACTTGATTTAGCTTCAACAGCATGCGAAACAAACGTGTTAGCTTCAAATCCATGTAAAACACATGATTTTGCGTCAAATCAAAGCGAAGTCGAAGGCTGATCTTCGAATCAACACGAAACAGATGGTTTAGCTTTAAATACTTGTAATATACATGATTTAGCTTCAACAGCATGCGAAACAAACGTGTTAGCTTCAAATCCATGCGGAACACATGATTTAGCTTCAATTCAATGCGAGCTAGAAGGCTTATCTTCGAATCCATGCGAAACAAATGGTTTAGCTTCAAATGCTTGAGATATAAATGATTTAGCTTCAACTGCATGCGAAAGAAAGGAGTTAGCTACAAATCCAAGCGAAACACATGATTTAGCATCAAATCAATGCGAAGTAGAAGGCTTATCTTCGAATCCATGCGAAACAAATGGTTTAGCTTCAAATGCTTGAGATATAAATGATTTAGCTTCAACTGCATGCGAAAGAAAGGAGTTAGCTACAAATCCTTGCGAAACACATGATTTAGCTTCAAATCATTCCAAAGTAGATGGCTTAGCATCAAACCCATGCGAAATAAATGAGTTACCTTCAAATACTTGTGATATAAATGAAATAGCTTGAAATGCATTCGAAACAAACGAGTTTGCTTCAAATCCATGCGATTCGAATGATTTAGCTTCACATACTTGTGAATAAAAGTGATAATGCTTGAAATGCAGGCTAAACGAATAAGTTAGCAAGAAACCCATGCGTAACACATGATTTAGCTTCAAATCAATGCGAAGTAGAAGGCTTAGCTTCAAATCCAAGCGAAACAAATTATTTAGCTTCAAATCAATGCGGTGTAGAATGCTGATCTTCGAATCCATGCGAAACAAATGGTTTAGCTTCAAATACTTGTGATATACAAGATTTAGCTTCAACAGCATGCGAAACAAACGCGTTAGCTTCAAATCCATGCGAAACACATGATTTAGCTTCATATCAATGCGAAGTAGAAGGCTGATCTTCGAATCAACACGAAACAGATAGATTAGCTTCAAATACTT
Organism: Megalopta genalis; assembly: GCF_051020955.1. Classification (NCBI taxonomy): domain Eukaryota; kingdom Metazoa; phylum Arthropoda; class Insecta; order Hymenoptera; family Halictidae; genus Megalopta; species Megalopta genalis. Next base: position 678,307 of record NW_027476145.1, read on the forward strand.
GTGATATACATGATTTACATTCAACAGCAAGCGAAACAAACGAGTTAGCTTCAAATCCATGCGAAACACATGATTTAGCATCAAATCAATGCGAAGTAGAAGGCTTATCTTCCAATCCATGCGAAACAGATGGTTTAGCTTCAAATACTTGTAATATACATGATTTAGCTTCAACAGCATGCGAAACAAACGTGTTAGCTTCAAATCCATGTGAAACAAATTATTTAGCTTCAAATCAATGCGGTGTAGAAGGCTGATCTTCGAATCCATGCGAAACAAATGGTTTAGCATCAAATACTTGTGATATACAAGATTTAGCTTCAACAGCATGCGAAACAAACGCGTTAGCTTCAAATCCATGCGAAACACATGATTTAGCTTCATATCAATGCGAAGTAGAAGGCTGATCTTCGAATCAACACGAAACAGATAGATTAGCTTCAAATAATTGTGATATACATGATTTACATTCAACAGCAAGCGAAACAAACGAGTTAGCTTCAAATCCATGCGAAACACATGATTTAGCTTCAAATCAATGCGGTGTAGAAGGCTGATCTTCGAATCCATACGAAACAAATGGATTAGCTTCAAATACTTGTGATATACTTGATTTAGCTTCAACAGCATGCGAAACAAACGTGTTAGCTTCAAATCCATGTAAAACACATGATTTTGCGTCAAATCAAAGCGAAGTCGAAGGCTGATCTTCGAATCAACACGAAACAGATGGTTTAGCTTTAAATACTTGTAATATACATGATTTAGCTTCAACAGCATGCGAAACAAACGTGTTAGCTTCAAATCCATGCGGAACACATGATTTAGCTTCAATTCAATGCGAGCTAGAAGGCTTATCTTCGAATCCATGCGAAACAAATGGTTTAGCTTCAAATGCTTGAGATATAAATGATTTAGCTTCAACTGCATGCGAAACAAACGCGTTAGCTTCAAATCCATGCGAAACACATGATTTAGCTTCATATCAATGCGAAGTAGAAGGCTGATCTTCGAATCAACACGAAACAGATAGATTAGCTTCAAATAATTGTGATATACATGATTTACATTCAACAGCAAGCGAAACAAACGAGTTAGCTTCAAATCCATGCGAAACACATGATTTAGCTTCAAATCAATGCGGTGTAGAAGGCTGATCTTCGAATCCATACGAAACAAATGGATTAGCTTCAAATACTTGTGATATACTTGATTTAGCTTCAACAGCATGCGAAACAAACGTGTTAGCTTCAAATCCATGTAAAACACATGATTTTGCGTCAAATCAAAGCGAAGTCGAAGGCTGATCTTCGAATCAACACGAAACAGATGGTTTAGCTTTAAATACTTGTAATATACATGATTTAGCTTCAACAGCATGCGAAACATACGTGTTAGCTTCAAATCCATGCGGAACACATGATTTAGCTTCAATTCAATGCGAGCTAGAAGGCTTATCTTCGAATCCATGCGAAACAAATGGTTTAGCTTCAAATGCTTGAGATATAAATGATTTAGCTTCAACTGCATGCGAAAGAAAGGAGTTAGCTACAAATCCAAGCGAAACACATGATTTAGCATCAAATCAATGCGAAGTAGTAGGCTTATCTTCGAATCCATGCGAAACAAATGGTTTAGCTTCAAATGCTTGAGATATAAATGATTTAGCTTCAACTGCATGCGAAAGAAAGGAGTTAGCTACAAATCCTTGCGAAACACATGATTTAGCTTCAAATCATTCCAAAGTAGATGGCTTAGCATCAAACCCATGCGAAATAAATGAGTTACCTTCAAATACTTGTGATATAAATGAAATAGCTTGAAATGCATTCGAAACAAACGAGTTTGCTTCAAATCCATGCGATTCGAATGATTTAGCTTCACATACTTGTGAATATAAGTGATAATGCTTGAAATGCAGGCTAAACGAATAAGTTAGCAAGAAACCCATGCGTAACACATGATTTAGCTTCAAATCAATGCGAAGTAGAAGGCTTAGCTTCAAATCCAAGCGAAACAAATTATTTAGCTTCAAATCAATGCGGTGTAGAATGCTGATCTTCGAATCCATGCGAAACAAATGGTTTAGCTTCAAATACTTGTGATATACAAGATTTAGCTTCAACAGCATGCGAAACAAACGCGTTAGCTTCAAATCCATGCGAAACACATGATTTAGCTTCATATCAATGCGAAGTAGAAGGCTGATCTTCGAATCAACACGAAACAGATAGATTAGCTTCAAATACTTGTGATATACATGATTTACATTCAACAGCAAGCGAAACAAACGAGTTAGCTTCAAATCCATGCGAAACACATGATTTAGCATCAAATCAATGCGAAGTAGAAGGCTTATCTTCCAATCCATGCGAAACAGATGGTTTAGCTTCAAATACTTGTAATATACATGATTTAGCTTCAACAGCATGCGAAACAAACGTGTTAGCTTCAAATCCATGTGAAACAAATTATTTAGCTTCAAATCAATGCGGTGTAGAAGGCTGATCTTCGAATCCATGCGAAACGAATGGTTTAGCTTCAAATACTTGTGATATACAAGAATTAGCTTCAACAGCATGCGAAACAAACGCGTTAGCTTCAAATCCATGCGAAACACATGATTTAGCTTCATATCAATGCGAAGTAGAAGGCTGATCTTCGAATCAACACGAAACAGATAGATTAGCTTCAAATACTTGTGATATACATGATTTACATTCAACAGCAAGCGAAACAAACGAGTTAGCTTCAAATCCATGCGAAACACATGATTTAGCATCAAATCAATGCGAAGTAGAAGGCTTATCTTCCAATCCATGCGAAACAGATGGTTTAGCTTCAAATACTTGTAATATACATGATTTAGCTTCAACAGCATGCGAAACAAACGTGTTAGCTTCAAATCCATGCGAAACACATGATTTAGCTTCATATCAATGCGAAGTAGAAGGCTGATCTTCGAATCCACACGAAACAGATAGATTAGCTTCAAATACTTGTGATATACATGATTTACATTGAACAGCAAGCGAAACAAACGAGTTAGCCTCAAATCCATGCGAAACACATGATTTAGCATCAAATCATTGCGAAGTAGAAGGCTTATCTTCGAATCCATGCGAAACAAATGGTTTAGCTTCAAATGCTTGAGATATAAATGATTTAGCTTCAACTGCATGCGAAAGAAAGCAGTTAGCTACAAATCCTTGCGAAACACATGATTTAGCTTCAAATCATTCCAAAGTAGATGGCTTAGCATCAAATCCATGCGAAATAAATGAGTTACCTTCAAATACTTGTGATATAAATGAAATAGCTTGAAATGCATGCGAAACAAACGAGTTTGCTTCAAGTCCAAGCGAAAAACATGATTTAGTATCAAGTCAACGCGAAGTTGAAGGCTTAGCTTCAAATCCATGCGAAACGTATGATTTAGCTTCACATACTTGTGAATATAAGTGATAATGCTTGAAATGCAGGCGACACAAACGAGTTAGCTTCGAATCCATGCGAAACACATGATTTAGCTTCAAATCAATGCGAAGTAGAAGGCTTAGCTTCAAATCCATGCGAACCAATGATTTAGTTTCAATTCAATGCGAGGTAGAAGGCTTATCTTCGAATCCATGCGAAACAAATGGTTTAGCTTCAAATGCTTGAGATATAAATGATTTAGCTTCAACTGCATGCGAAATAAACGAGTTAGCTTCAAATCCATGCGAAACACATGATTAAGCTTCAAATCAATGCGAAGCAGAAGGCTGATCCTCGAATCCTTGCGAATAAAATGTTTTAGTTTCAAATACTTGTGATATACATGATTTAGCTTCAACTGCATGCGAAATAAACGAGTTAGCTTCAAATCCATGCGAAACACATGATTTTGCTTTAAATCAATGCGAAGTAGAAGGCTTATCTTCGAATCCATGCGAAACAAATGGTTTAGCTTCAAATACTTGTGATATACATCATTTAGCTTCAACTGCATGCGAAGCAAACGAGTTAGCTTCAAATCCAGCGAAAAACATAATTTAAATTCAAACCAACGTAAAGTAGAATGCTTAGCTTCAAATCCACGCGAAACGAAAGATTTAGCTTCAAATACTTGCCAATATAAGTGATATAGCTTCAAATGCAGACGAAACAAACTAGTTAGCTTCTAATCCAAACGAAACACATGATTTAGCTTTAAATTCATGCGAAACACATGGTTTAGATACAAATACTTGTGATATACATGATTTAGCTTCAACTGTATGCGAAACAAACGATTTAGCTTCTAATTCATTGCGAGACACATGATTTAGCTTCAAATTCATTTGAAACAAACGATTTAGATTAAAATTCATCCGACACATATGATTTAGCTTCGAATTCAAGCGGGACACATGATTTAGCTTCAAATTCATGCGAAACACGTGATTTAGTTTCAAAACCATGCGAAACACATGATTCAGCTTCGAATTCTCGCGAAACACATTATTTATCTTCAAGTGTATGCGAAACACATGATTCAGCTTCGAATTCATGCGGAACACATTACTTAGCTTCAAATCCATGCGAAATACATGATTTAGCTTCAAATGCATACGAAACAAACGATTTAGCTTCAAATTCATGCGAGACACATGATTTGTTTTCGAATTCATGCCAAACGAGTGTTTTAGCTTCAAATTCAATCAGAACACACGTTTTAGCTTCGAATTCATGCGAAACAAATTAGTTATCTTCAAATCTAGGCGAAATACATAGATTTAGCTTCAAATTGATACGAAACAAATGAATTAGCTTCAAATTCATGCGAAGCACACGATCTAGCTTCAAATTCATGCGAAACGCGTGTTTCAGCTTCAAATTCATTCGAAACAAACGATTTAGCTTCAACTTCATACGAAACATATGAATTAGCTTCCGATTCATGCGAGACACATGATTAAGCTTCAAATTCATGCGAGAGACATGATTAAGCTTCAAATTCATGGAATACACCTGGCTTAGCTTCAAATGCATACGAAACAAACGCTTTAGCCCCAAATTCATTCGAGACACATGATTTAGCTTCAAATTCATACGAATCACGTGATTTAGCTTCAAATTCATTCGAAACACATGATTCAGCTTCGAACTCATGCGAAACACATTATCTAGCTTAAAATCCATGCGATATACATGACTTTGCTTCAAATGTATACGAAACAAACGATTTAGCGTCAAATTCATAGGAAACATATGAATTAGCTTCAAGTTCGTGCGAGGCACTTGATTTAGCTTCAAATTCATGGTATACACATGACTTAGCTTCAAATGCATACGAAACAAACGATTTAGCGTCAAATTGATAGGAATCATATGACCATGAAACATATCGACCATGTGCTTTGGGGCGATCGGAAAGATCTCTTCAACACGGAGCGGGTTGCAGGCCCATACCCTAGCCGATTTCAAGGATCCCAAGCACGTGGCCCTCCGCCATAAAACCCTCGCTCATCAATCCTCAACAGCATTGATGATTTACGTTGCTTTACGTTGTGTCGCGTTGTTGCTCAAAACAGTATTACGTTGTTCTACGTTGTTATACATTGTTTTTACGTTGTTTTAAATTGTGTTTACGCTGTTTTACGTTGTTATACCTTGCTTTACATGCTTTTACGTTGTTATGCATTGTTTTACTTTGTTTCGCATGATGATTTACGTTGTTTTACGATGCATTACTTTCTTTGCGTTGTTCTGCGTTGTTGCTTAAAACGGTATTACGTTGTTTGATGTTGTTATACATTGTTTTTACGTTCTTTTATATTGTTTTACATTGCTTTGCTTTCTGTTACCCAGTTTTTCTTTGCGACGGATTGATGATTTACGTTGCTTTAGGATGCTTTACGTTCTTTGCATTGTTCCGCGTTGTTTTTTCAAACAGTATTACGTTGTTCTACGTTATTATACATTGTTTTTATGTTTTTTTATATCTGTTTACATTACGTTCACATTACGTTGTGTGTTTCTTGGTCGCATTGATGGTTTACGTAGTTTAACATTGTTTTTCTTCGTCTTGCGTTGATTATTTTCGATGATTTACGTTGTTTCACGTTGTTCCTTGAAACTGTATTACGTTGCTTCACGTTGTTATACATTGTGTTTACGTTGTTTTATATTGTTTTACATTGCTTTACGTTGTGTTACGTTGTTTCCATTTTTTTCGCATTGATGATTTACGTTGCGTTACGATGCTTTACGTTCTTTGCATTGTTCCGCGTTGTTGTATAAAACAACGAAAAAACAATGTATAACAACGTAAAATAACGTAATACTGTTTTAAACATCAACACGGAACATTCCAAAGAACGTAAGTCATCGTAAAACAACGTGAATCATCAATGCGAGACAAAGTAAAACAAGGTAACGCAACGTAAAACAATGTAAAACAATATAAAACGACGTAAAAACAATGTATAATAACGTAAAACAACGTAATACTGTTTTAAACAACAACGTGAGACAACGTAAGACAACGTAAAGCAAGGGAAAAGAACGTAAAGCAACGAAAAAACAAAGTAAAACAACGCGTAAAATAATTTAAATCATCAATGCGTGACAAAGTAAAGCAACTTGATGCAACGTAAAGCAACGTAAAACAATATAAAACAACCTAAAAACAAAGCATAACAACGCAGAGGAACATAAAACTGTTATAAACAACAACGTGAGACAAGGTGAAATAACGTAAAGCAAGGTAAAACACGTAAAACAACATAAATGATGAATGCGAAACGAAGTGAAACAACGTAAAGATGGAGGTTGGAAAGGTGGAGGGAGGTAACAGGTGGAGGTAGAGATAGAGATAGAGGTACATACGTAGCGGTAGAGGTAGAGGTACATGCGTAGAGGTAGCATTTGAGGTAAATGCGTCGAGGTAGAGTTAGAGGTACATGCGTAGAGGTAGAGGTAGAGGTACATGCGTAGAGGTAGAGGTAGAGGTACAGGGGTAGAAGTAGAGGTATATGTACAGACGTAGAGGTGGAAGTAGAGCTAGAGGGAGAATTGCAGGCGTTGATATAGAGGTAGAGATAGAGGTTCATGCGTAGAGGAAGAGGTAGAGGTTCAAGCGTAGAGGTAAGGGTAGAGGTAGAGGTAGTGGTACAGACGTAAAGGTAGAAGTCGAGTTATAAGCGTAAATGTAGAGGTAGAGGTAGAGGTGGAGGCACATGCGTAGAGGTAGAGGTTGAGGTAGAGTTAGAGGTGGCGGCACATGCGTAGAGGTAGAAGTTGAGGTGGAGGTACATGCGTAGTGGTAGAGGTAGTGGTGGAGATAGAGGTAGAGGTAGATGTACAGGCGTTGAGGTAGTGGTAGAGGTACCTGGCGCAAGGGTAGAGGTAGAGGTAGAGGTAGAGGTACAGGCGTAGGGGTAGAGGGGATGTTCGGACACTTTTTAATGCATGGAAAATGTAATGACATTGAAACGTTAAGAGGCTCAATTTAGCAGACAATCGCCGAAACAATATTTTCATAAATTAAAATTGGTTGAAATGGTAAAGAGAAATTTAAAACAGAAACCATACCTTTTTAACTTTTTTTATTTGAGTGATTAAATTATGTATAACATGTCATAAAAGGAATCCAATTGTTATTTCAATCTATTGGTTAACTCTATAAAGAAATAATTGTACCGTACGAAGAAATAATTGCGTAATTATGAAGAAATAATTGCGCATGAGGTACAGTAAATTCTCTCCAATGGTCCCTCAGCTTCGAAATGAAAATGGACAATTTAGGAAGAGGAGATACGATTATTCGAGCATCGTGGCTCGTTTTTATAGTAAACAATTGTAAAAACAAGCCACAAGATCTTTTATTACTCGTGTTTAATAATCGTAATAATCGAAATTAATAATCGTAATAAATATCGTATTTAATAATCATATCTCCTCTCCCAAATTGCCCATTTTTGTGCACAATCTGTGCGTCAATTAGGTAGAATTTACTACAGTTTCGACTAATAAATGTACAATCCTATATTCCACGGTCGGCTAATAGCAAACCCGGAATCAAGGACGCATTTCCCAGAATCCTCTTAACGAAGGAAGCGGAACCCTTCCGGAGGTGGAAATTTCCACGGTGGCCTGGATCCTCGGAGCGAGGGTGGTGCGAGAAGGGGCTGGGCGAAGGCGACGGAGACAGCAATCCGCGAAGGAGGACGCGAAAAGCGATGGGAAAACGTGGCGTCGTACGGGAGTACCGAGGATTGGTCGAAGAAGAGGGGCGAGCGAGATCGCGAGGGTGGGAGATGTGGAAAGAAGATAAAAGTAAGACTTACCCTTGCCAGAGTTCCGCTTCCTCGCCCGTGTTTCCATGACGTTGACCCGAGAGGTTCCTCCGTCGTCGACGAAGAGAACGACGCCCCGCGCCACGCCGCCCGGCGGCGTCGTCCCGCTGACGTTCGAACTCGCCGCCGACGCGCGAATACGTGCCTCGATCGCGTGTGTCGCAGCCTCATACCAGACCTCCCGCTCTGCGAACAGACATTTTTCTCCATTCAGGGAATGATTTGTATCGTAATCCCCTCTCCCCCCACGAGCATCGAACCTATCTTAATTGAATCTATAGTCCGGGCGCGCTCGACCGAGCTATGAATTTACGTGGAAAAGTATCACTCGTCGGAAACGGCTTCTTATCTTAGCTTGTAATGATGTTGATAACAGAGAAAATTTACTTTGGCGAGTTTCTCGAATTTCATTACCCGTAGAACTCCGTTTTTGCGAGCTCGACGGCAGGCTATAGAATCTGCGCAGGGTGGTGGGGCCAGTTACTGAGTGCTAGTAAATTACTTTGTGTTTTGTTTATATTCGAACGTAATTAACTTCTTTTTTTATTAAGCTGTGTAACACCCTACGGGTTTATTAACAATATATTTTGTAATATATTATTACAAAATTAATATTACGTGTACAATATATTGTACAATATTATTACATATTACTTTGGATATATGAAACTTGTCAAGTATTGTATCTAACGCTCAAGGATAACAATTAACTTCATGTTTGTCGAATAAGGTATATCACATTTTTGTATTTAAATTGAAATTGATTGTTTCTTTGTTAAAATAAAACATGCAAAAGACAAAAGTTCTTAAAATACGGAAATTGTTTGAATTTTTAGTACTGAATTAGCGAGACCTCCTGTCAAGAGCTTGCGAAAAAGCTTAACAAAATGGCGAACGAATGAAGATCAATGTTCGGTAAAATAAATCGTTGCAGTCCCTTTGAAAGGTGTAAGTTATTGTAATTTACTGTATATGTTTGATTTTCTTCATATTTTGTTTAAATACTTCTATGAATTACAAATATGATATAAATATCGAAGTATATATCCTTCTTTAAACAGTTAGTTGTCTTCGACAAGTATACTCGTCATGAAGAAATGGCCATAATCTATGTTACGACGAGTATACTCGTTACGAAGAAATAGCAAAAATTTATGTCACGACGAGTATACTCGTCACGAAGAAATAGCAAGAATTTATGTCACGATGAGTACGTTTGTCATGAAGGAATCACAAAAATTTATGTTACGACGAGTATACTCGCCATAAAGAAATAACAAGAATTTAGGTTACGAGTATACTCGTCACAAACAAGTAACCGATTAACAGTGCTGTTAGATTGCTTTCAACTTACCAAAAATCGCAAAAATGAAAACGAACGTCTAGTCAACTCTTGTTTGTTGCTCTCAAGATAGTGAATGTTTATATCGTATAAATAAAATATTGCATAAAATTCTCTGCATTTAGTGTTTCATATTCCGCCGATCGCTCTCGCCACACACGCATAAAATCCGCAGCCCGCTCGTTACACTGTCAGCCATATTGAATCTCCGTCTGTTCCGCCGATTCCCTCGACGCTAATGTATTAAACGTTTAAATATTTTAATGCGGCAAATGGACATTCTCGATAACGGAAACCGAACTGTATCAAGATGTTATTAGCTGCCGAGGGGGATTCGCGAGCGCTGAAAACGTGGAACGACGATGATGCTAATCTTTAAGTACCGTGCTTCTTCCCGGGCCAGCTCGGCTACGTTGGAATTGTCATGTTGCAGGCTGAAATCGCGCCCCCTGTCTGCGACAGAAGCGTTTCTCGTTTGAATGCTGCCGAAGGGGCCGGATATATTAATTGAATCTGTTAGTAAAACGGACCGAGTTCAAATTATTCCGCGGAAGTCGTTTGCCGCTGTTACCCGCGGAAAAAAGATCGCCTCGCCAGCGCGACGAAAGCCGCCCTGAGACCCCTAACGGTCATATGAGCGCTGGCTTTTAATACGGGAAAATTACGTTAACCGAGTCAAAAAAGGAACAGAACGACGGAGATTAGAGTCTTCTAAGGGTCGCGTAAAAATCGTGGAATTTCGCCGAGAGTCTGATAACTTTCAGGGCGACTCGAAGGGAGAATAACCAACGGAAATCGTCGACTCTTAAAGCGTCCGATAAAATGGGAAAATAGAATGCATCGAACGGACAAAATTCTTATCAATTATCACAACGTTAAATTAATTTCTCCGTCCGTGTTTCACTCGATTATTATGTCTGACCGCTTCGCCGGACACAGATGCAACTAATTTTACATAATTAAATTGTACTTAACATTACTCGTGTTATACGAATTCATTTGATAATTAACCAACCGGCACGGAAATAATCAACGATCTAATTGTACGAAATTCTTTTCTTTTCTTTTTTGCAATTATGTGGAGCGTATTTGTTAAACTCACTAATTATTTTAATTGTGCACACTCGTTACACGTCTACGATAAATTGTCTGAAAATTTTATGAAAAATTGAAATTGTAAGCATTAATTGCAAGATTCTGGAGCTACGTAGAGATTTCATTCGTTTTCGAATTATTTTATTCTGTTGAAAATAAAATAACGGTATTTTTGTATCGTTTACTTAATTTCTCTTCTCCGTTTTCCGTTTGACCTACTCATTTTTGTCACAAATGCATAAAATCCGCGCTCTAATGATAAGAGCACACGTTCCAACCGGCGTAAAATAACTTTTGTTCGTCCTCGCTGTATCCTTCGTTTTATTAGTTTATAAAAGTAACAATGCGATATTTGTTCTGATTTTTAACAAATATTATTGCAACGTTTGCTGCAAGTAACATATAAATTGAATAAATAACTCGTAAATGTATCTCTATACGATATAAATAATCGTAAATTAAAGAATTAGAGACCCATCATTTTGACAGGATCCGTAAATCTAATGTTAATCCTTTGCACTCGAAACTATTTAAACTGTAAATATAATCATTTTTCTCACTTATAGTATTTTTTATTTTATATGATAAAATGCATTTTATGCATATGAAATTGATTCTTGGAACTCACACAACAGTTATTGTTATTATATAATTATTATATAACTATTATATATTATATAATTTTTTTAATCTAAACTTTGTTAATATAAACATTATCTTTAAACGTGATGTAACAAATTTTAGTGGTGCCTCTGAGTCACCACTCGAGTGCAAAGGGTTAATCAAATACATTTACTAGCAGCGTCAAATTTTGTCACGAAGTATTATTTCCGTTCCGTTGCCTACGTGACGGAAGAGAGACCATTCTGGCCGAACATGATAATGTGATTATCAGACAGTGGCTTGTTATACTATCGCAGCGTGTTTAGGGCAACCTGATGTGCAACTAGACGGAACAGTTGACGCAGAAAGTTGGCCAGATTTGTGCAGGCGGAGATTTTGTTCGATGGCAGCGTCGCAGAAAATGTATTAAGGTGAACGACTGTTTCCTGGAAACTGCGCCACTCCAGGATCTCGTCGTTACGGTTTGCTTATAAACACATTGCCGGCTAGTAGCCACTAATGGGTAAGTTTCAACTGCGCCCTACCTACCAAACTACCATATCCTGTCGCGATATTGGCCAACCCCGTATCTCCATGAAAGCAAGATCCGATACACGTCGTGCTACAGGGTTACAATCTGTGCACCCCTTCGGAGACATGTTTCTACTCCGGAACTACATTAAGGAAAGCACCTGCCGTGTAAATGGCGCTACAGTACTATCAACGGAGTGTTCGCGTGTCTACAGAGTGGCCCGAAAGTAACGATAATATTTTCTACTAAATCTTGAAGTTATATCGAAGTTATATATATTACTATCGAGCCCACAAAATCTTGAATCTCTCAGGGTGTCCCAAAAATGTCTCGTAATCCGGATATGGGAGGTTCCTGAGGTCATTTGAAGCAACTTTTTCCTTTGCGAAAATTTTCTCCGAACCTTCGTTTACGAGTTATTAACAAAAAACACTGACCAGTAAGAGGCGAGCTCGGCCGGCGCGCGGTGGCCCAGCCAAAGAGGGCACGGAGCCTAGTTCCGCTCAATGGCTCGGCCGCCTCGCGTCAAATGATTTCGCCTCTGATTGGTCATTGTTTTTCGTTAATAACTCGTAAACGAAGCCGCGGATTGCATCTTCGCTAAGGAAAAAGTTGCTTCAAATAACTTCAGGAATTCTCTACTTTCGGATTGCGAGACATTTTTGGGACACCCTGTATTTGCTATTCGTTTCAACTGCACTTTGCACTTTCTTCTGTTCTCCAACATCACAGCCTGGCGAAAGAACGGTTCAACAAAATGAATTGAATATATTATTGATATATAATTGAATATTTGAATCCGCAAATATTTGACAGTATTAACGAGTTAGAATTGACGTGCGCTACATATTAAAAACACGAAATCTCGTTTTTTTACGTGACAAAGATCAATGTTCGAAAGTTTAACGTTGTCAATAAATATAACGGGATAAATCGAAATTTTCTTCTTTATTAACATGTGTGCTATCAACATTACAAATCGATAACGATTCCGTATTTTCTGCAAAGAGAATTAAATTAATTTTACGAAGGCAGTTAATTACAGTCACATAAACCCTACCGTTAATATTCAGAAAATTTGCGATTCTACTTTGTTCGACATTTTCCATATTTCGTGCAACGGACGTGGCGCATTTAATAAAATATTGTATGCCATGCTTCTACTAAGTTTGTTTTTGTTTTTGAAAACGATGAATCGACGAGAGAAACTGCAGATATGTAAATTACTCTCTTCGTGCACAAAGGAGAGAGAGAATACGTGTAGTTTCATTTTTACTAGGAAACATTTAAATCACGCAACACGGTGCACGGAAGAGTTATGAAACAATACTGAAGTTATTCTTTTGTTGTGCTCAGCATTGCAGAATATATTGCAATGCCCGAAACGCGTGTATAAATTTTTATTCAGGAATATGCATCACTTTTGTCCGCATGAAGCAACAACTTTTATCAAGATCAGTGAAACGAAATGAATCCTCTTTTGATAATCACTTCGGAATCAATGCAAAACTGTATGAAAAGTTTGTACTGTTGCACTGAGCAACAAGGTTCAAATGGATATTTTATAAGGAATATAGACAAAAGGCATTATTAAAAAATATTGGATATAAAACATAAAGTGCAATACTTTGACCATTATTTCTGCAGAGTGTAAATGGTACGGTATAAATTACTTCAAATATTATTTATTTTGTATTATATACATAATATAAATATATTCTGTATACCATTGTATTATATATATGTTACCGCGAATGACCGAAATTGGAGAATGTCGACTTTCACCGGTGAATGTCAACAGATACCAAATACGTCGGTGAAAAATCCAATATTTCATTACATTGTTGTACATTCGGACCCTCTCCGGTGTGTGTCGACAATCACAGATATGTTCTGGTAGAGGTCCAAAACCTGTGTTGAAGACACCTGTGTGAAGTGTTCCACAAATAAATGCAATTGTAAAAGCAAGAGACTCTTGTGCAATTCAAAGTGTCATAATAGTTTAAGTTGTTGCAATAAATAAGATTTGAATCACATAAGTAAGTAATTTTTTTATTACTATTATTTTCTTTTCTCATGTAGAATGTACCGTGTATTTTAAATTCTTGGTCATTCCTTTCAGAAAGAGAGGCGAAAAAGTTACGTCACCCTTGTGGCGTTTTATAGCAACTGAATTACGGAGAAGAAAATATAAATCTCCAACATGTTCAACATTCACCATTAGTGCATGGTGAATGTCAACATTTACCGGTGTAAGTCAGAAATAAGGGTATTTAGCAAATATGTCGGACATACACCAAGCGACTATGTGAATGTTGACATTCACCGGTGAAAGTCGACATTCTCCAGATTTCGGTGTTTCACTGTAACATATATAGTACAAAATAAATAATACTTGAAATATATAATTAAAATGTATAGTATAATATATAATAAAATATTATATATATTACAATATTATAATATTATACTATATAATATATATAATAAAATATACACTATAATATATATTTCTTATAGTATAAACAGAATTAGTAACAAATGATAAATAAACGAAATTGATAACAACTGATCGCCAATATTTATGCAGCATAATTTATTATTCCATTCTTACATAGCAGTGAATCGTGTAAAAAGAAACAATCGCTGCTGTATATTGTAACATAATTGCATTGGAACCTCACTAGTTGCAGTTTCGATACCGGCACGTGATTCGCCTCGGTTGAATGTGATCAAAATACGTCGGTGGCTGTTGTGTAATTACGGGAAACACGTGGCACAAGGTACTACGTTGTCTAACATAGTAGCATCGATAGTATATAGTGGAGATGAGTGATTCCGTATAGTTGAATGATCGCCTCGATAATTCCAGGAACTTGGTCACTTGCAGATTTCATGTGCTTTCGTGCAACTATCGGGGCTCTACCGCGCAATAGATGAAATTCTATTGAAACAGGAATGCCAATAATGTTCAATTTATAGAATGATTCGTTTACTTTCCAGACGACACGAAAATAAACGAATATTTATTTGCTGTAGCTCGTACATTATTGTTAGACTGCGGATCTTCACGCGAAATAAAAATTGTTCGTATCAATTGCAAGAGAGTCGAAATCGAATGATTATATTTTTTCTAAATTAAACCTACCAAGCCGGTCAGGATGACCGGTTTTACATTTTGTATTTTAAAATTCCTGAAGTTATAGAGACTTTTTCATAAGAAATTATTAAATGAATTTCACAGTCCGAGTATTCGTTGTAATAAAAATTATGGGAAGTCTAAATAGATTCGGTTTTATCGTTCTTACAGAGAAATTCGTCGCTTTTAGTGCTCGGTAGGTATAGTGTTAAAAAATCTAATAAGCTAAAACTATAATACATCGACATTCATAAATACTTTTAATTTGTCTGCTGATTTAAATTCGTTGCTGGGCTAGTAATAACTCAGTTTTCACATACAGATGTACCAAGGAAAATGGCTATTTCAAAATGACCGTACAAAATTCTCGAGATTTTAACAAAACAAATCATCATTCGAAATTCTGAATCAACGGCGGCAACATGGAATGCCTCAGGGCCTTTCCTTCGCGTGATTGGACTGCTACAGCTCGCAAATAGTAGATTTCATTTCCGAACTCCCTGCAGTAGTATCACAGCTGATTCTACGCAATTTGGATCCTGAACCTCTTCTCGGCGCCGCTCAAGTGTCGCAGGAATGGTCGAATGTCTGTAGGTCGGATCCGAACCTGGGACGAACCGCAATGCGTTACAAAGAACGCGCGGAGAGGAAAATGAAAGAACGTTTCCTTGGTGAAGGTATTGAGGAGCTGAGAGTGACGGTTCGAAGGAATCTACCTAATCCCGCGCTGGTGCAAAGAATTGTGGCTCACGCTTGGATCAAAGCCGAGGAGGTATTTCGACGAATACCGCGAGGTTTTTCAAACCATGCTGACAATAGGAATGGGGTGAAGACTGTTGCAATAAGACGTGGCAGATGTATTAGAATGGCGTACAATAGAATATTCTATTTTGACAAGCTTGCGGTAGCAAGCTTATTATTTAGTTCCAATAAGTAGACTGCGAATCTTTATGGAAACTTTCGTGAATTTTTGTACAAAAATGGTAAAAGAAAGGCGAAATTTCTTACGTCAACTATAAAATGCTTTCTGGTCAACGTGCGACAATATTACAAAGATATTATGAATTAATCTTTGAATTGCTACAGAAAGATAATGAATCAATTTTTGTTATGCACGATTATGTGAATTTTAATGGGTAAAAATCAGTTCAATAGTAGTAAAAACGCAGATTTTGCTGTTCCGTAACGTGGAGCAAAGAGAACTTTTCACCAATTTTATTTTGATTTGCTCGAGGCAACTTTTTCTATCATCTCCAATTTATTGTCTAAAAGGAAGAATATTTCAAGCTTATTGTGTAGAATATAGTACAAAATCAGGACACGCGTTCAAAAATACCAATTTTACCCTTTATAAAATAATGTTACTGAAAATTTTAATTTGTCGAGCTTGCAGCGGACAAGTATTCGTATTATTTTTAATATTTCTGTTACAGAAGTTTTGCATAAAATGCAAAAGCTTCAATCTGTAATACGCCACGATGCATTTATTTTACATTGACGATCTTTCTAACTAAGAACGGCTTTTCAAGCTTGACGAAATAATTCCGTGTCAGTTCTATATATCCCCACATGTTTGACATGGAACTGTCGAAATTATTTCTACAATTATACGCCCGGAAATAATAAGGAATTTGTATAGCTACGTATCACGGTCCCAGCTCGCATGCACTCGTGATATTGAGAGCTCCGAAGCCACATTCGTAGAACACAACTTACGGAGAGGAGTTTCACCTCCGGTTAAGTTCTATGTGGTCGGGTCGCAGTGGAAACTGCTGAGCTCCGCGCAGGTGCGAAAAGTTGCTCTACATATGAGGTACTAAGCCAAGGCAGTGTTTCCGACAATTCCTCGAAATCTGCCAAAACGGATTTAGGATAACATAAGCTCCTTAGTAGTAATACGTAGAAAATGCATCAGAATGTTGTACCACTCTTCGGAGAAAATATTTCAGCAGAATGCTTAAACGCGATTGTTGAAATAAATTATTACAGTCTTCGTTGAAAACGAAGATTATTTTTAACTTTAACATGGAAATAATTGCTGTCACTGTGAAAGTTTCTAACGTTGATCGACGCGAATAAGAAAAGAGTGGAAAATTGATTGAAGAATAAATCAAACGGTACAAAATATTGGATGTTCTTCTGTTTACACGTCAGAAACTATATCACATAATTTCTTTATTCCGTATCTTATAAAAATATATATAATTTTATATTAATATTGTCTTTATATATATAGTGTTATTAAACAGTATATTACTATAATAATTATAATAATATTGTGTATATGTTCCGGCCGAATCGCGGACCGCGGGTCAACGCACGTTCGACATTCGATGGACGCCGTCTCGCCGTTTTTGTCGAATAAATGGCGAGGCGGCAAGACAATAACACGATCGACGTGCGTTGGCCCGACCGTCAAACGCTCGCCTCGGCCGAAATGTATACGCGGTGTTTTTGCCTTAGGAGGCAATGACCGGCCTTCGACGCCTGACGATGCTTCTCCTTGAACATCGGCCAGGTGTCTGTATATACTGCCGCAAATTTGATAACGGGGGATTTTTGTCGACAACATTATCGCTTATAGACCAGTATTATTCTGCGCCCTTGCGCCCATACGAAGCCGTGCTTCCATTTTATAGTCTAAGTGAAGCTGTGCTTCACTTCGTAACAAATTCGTAGCCGTGCTACACTTTATACGTCGAACGGAGCCGTGCTCCAAGAATTGTAAATGAGGACTGTGGAGTCCAACAAATAAATCGTGTCGTCTCCTCACGACTTCCGGTGGTTATTTTGTGCCGTGGGCAACAATATATATATACAAACAAAGTTAGTATAAAATTTAATATATACCTTTATAATTATTATAATAATATACTGTAATATAATATATTATACTTATATGTATATATATACTATATTATAATAATATAATAAGTTATTAGACACTGTATAATTATAGTAATTATAAAGCCAGACGTCCGTTCTATCGAATAGAATACTTTTTACCAATAGTGACAGTAACCCTACAACAATTGCATTCTCATTTCACAGTATGCCTGAATGCAAGTTTCTTCTAAATTAAGTACAATTTGATAGAATTATGTGGAAAGTGTTTGTCCAGTCGAACTCGCTCCTGATTGGTCGAATCACTGTTCCGGAACGGTTGCCGAAGCGTGAAGCGTGACCAGGGATATATATATATACCCCAAATTTTGGCAAATGGCTCATTCGTCGCCTTGTATCTGCATCAGCAATATGGAGTACTTCAGGAAATTCCTTAATGTAATGGGATGGCTCGACCCTACCAAGGTGGATTTTATTTCCGAACTTCCGCCGGAGGTGTCGCAGTTGATCCTACGCATGTTGGATCCTCGATCTCTGCTTTGCTCTGCTCGAGTGTCAGGTAAGTGGTTGAATGTCTGCGAGGATGATCCTATACTCAGACGAACCGCGAGACACTACAAGCAGCGCATAGTGCAGAGAAAGAGAGAACGTTTTGCTGCGGCTGCTGTTAAAGAACCGAGGGCGACGGTACAGAGAGCAGTTCCATTTCCTGCTCAGGTGAGAATGGTCGCACCTCATGTACAAGCTCGGCCAGCTTTGACAAATTCGACGTGTGCTCGAATGCGTTGCAGATCTATTAGATTGTAGTGTTTTTTGTATTAATAAATTGTTTGACCTGACATTTGCTCCTTTCAGCAAATAAATACTATTATTATTATTATTTAGTTAAGTAAGTGTACATAACTTTTAATTTTCTGATGTATCTTGACCAGTTTCTTTAATAGAAGCAATATTTTTTTAGGTTTATCATAGGACTATTAATAATAAATTGTATCTTGTATAGTTGTATTTTGACCAGCTGCTTCTATAGTAACAATTTTTTTCTAATTAGTTCTAATATGACGTAACTAAGATTAACTTAACATCATATTTGACGATCTCTGCAGCCAATGCGAGTAAAGAACAACTATAGCAGATCTCTACACCGACAGAATGAAAGTTCACTTATCCGCATTTCATACGTATATACAGAGTGTTTAAAACGTTTTAAAGACGTCTGGTGTAGAACATTCGCGACAATCAGAACAATCAGAACTTTCAGAAGAGTTCTCCAAACATTAACGGCAGTCACTGTATCGCCATTAACGTTCGTACAACTATTAAAACACAATAACTTTTTTAGAACTGGACCAATCGACTCGAATTTTATTAAAATGATTTTGCTATTGCTTGAAATGACAAAACTCGATTTACTCGGAAACTACGTGCCGTACAAAAAGTAGCTATTTTATATTTTGTTTCATGTTTTTCACAAAGAATCACCTGGCGCCCGGTTGTGCGCATCTTTCAGGGAGTTTACATTTTATGTCATGTGAAAGTACGAAGGGCCCTCTTTCAATCCATCCCGAGGTGAATTTTTGGCGGAAGAAGGACGAAGGAATAAATTCTGGTACGTTCAAATTCATTTAAATGCAGGAGGATCAACTGCATGAAAGTCCAATTTATGAAGTGCAATTGCTGCTACTGGGCTACGAGGAGCGAATAGAGGAACTTTTGAAGATTTGAATTCTCTTAATCCGTGGATCCGCGTGCAGCTGTAACGGCAACACGAGTCCTATCCGCTCATTACGTCGACTCGTTGCGATTAATCCACCGAAAAACAAGGCAGCGCAATTTGTATCTCTCCGTATATCTCGTATTTATACGGGAACGTGTAACCAGCATACATTCCGGCGGACAGGCGATGTACGCTGTGTTTCGCGTTACACAAGGTGTTTATACATGTACGATTTAGATGTGTCTCAGGAGAAAAAAAAAGTAGGAGTACGCTTCTCGCACGCATACAATGTTTGCAGACTTTTATGCGAAATAAATATCTTTTAGAAAACACGTCTTACAGTAAAGTATCTTCGCCGATAACTTTAGTTAATTACAAACGACGCGCGAATCTTTTTAAACTATCCTTTTATCGTTCTCAGTCATAAAAATATCGTGAAACTATCAATCTGAATTCGAAACGGTCGTCAAACGTCTAACAAGTTCGCGCGAAATGATTATTAGATCTACCGGAAAGTTCTGTCCGTTTTTGAATTGAAATATAACATAATTTTCATACATTTAATACTATTTATTGTAGAATATACTTTCCATCGTTACTTATGACTTCATGCCAGCGCGATGGCAACTTCTAAATGCCATTTTTAAAAAATGATTTATTTCTAGAAGCAAAAAACTCAACTAGTGCTTGGTTGACATCAGCTTCAATTTTGAATTTTTTTTCTTGTAAAAATGTTTTGCAAAGAGAGAAACAAGTGATAATCGGAGGGTGCTAGGTCTGGAGAGTATGGTAGATGTGACAGAATTTGCCAGCCTAGCTCTGCGATTTTCTAACGAGTCGCCAAAGCAGCATGTGGTCTGGCAATATCATCGGTAGCCATGTTTTCACGATCGCGTCTCGCTTAATAATGACATGAGACATCTTCTTTCATTTTATTTAGGAGAGTACATGTGTGTAAATGCAATGGTAATGAGAGATAGTCATATATCAACATGTGCATATGGATTGAAACTTGAAGTGACACTATCGGACAGAACATTCCGGTAGACCTAATAAAACGGAACGTGGTCCGTTGCTGCTGCAAACGAAGACGCAACATCGAGTGATCGAAGCCGATTATAAAAACGAGCGTACACGGCGCGATCCATAGAATATTTTAGCCGACGGTTTACCGTCCGAACGATTTTTTCGCCGTGTCGTTAACCTGAACACTGTGAATGGTTGATGCTTGGACGACGAGAGCTATGGATTTATGGCCGCTTGGTAGTCGGTGACGCACGTGTGCACGGTCCGGCGCCGGAATTTATTATGACGTCGTTTACTGCGTCTCTCGATCTCCTCTAATCTTTCTCTTGCGGCCTGAATCAACTGGTCGTGTCGTTTCCTCCATTTGGTTACCAAGGTTACATAGGTTGTGCCTGGAGTGGAGCTAACTGCTGATGGTACGTTAGCCGTTCGTCCAAACGTCAGTTCGAAAGTTGTCCGTCCGGTAGATTCGTGGACACTAGCGTTGTAGGCGAGTGTGATGGGCTTTACAACTTCGTCCCATTCGAGTTCTGTGTGCTCCGCTGTGGCTGTTTTTAGGAGATCTTGAATCACTGCATGAGCTCGTTCAAGCGATCCGTTGCTCTGTGGGTGCCAAGAGGTTGTCTGGATATGTTGTATCCCGAGATTCTCCTAAAACTCTTGCATTACCTGGCCGATAAAGTTTGCACCTTGATCGGTGAGTACAGCTTTTGGTGTTGAAAATGTGTATACATAGTTTTCGAGTAACCCGTTGACCACGTCTTCTGCTCTGGTCGCAGTGAGGGGAACGAGTATGAGGTATTTCGTGAGCTGATCCTGGATGCTGAGGATATGTCGGTTGTTTCTCCGTGTGACTGGCAGTGATCCGAATATATCCATAGCGATTTTGTCATTAGGTTGTAGTGGTGTATCTGTAATAATGTCGGGGTGTGCGAATGGCGTACGTTGTGTTTTGTTGCGTTGACACACGTCGCAGGTCGTAATGTATCGCCTTACGTCCTCGTCCATTCCTCTCCAATCGTAGTTCATTTTGATTCTTCGAAGTGTCCTTGTGTCCCAAAAGTGTCCACTTGTCGGCGTACCATGATTTTCTGAGATGATCAGTTGCTTTTCTTCTGATGTGAGCCTTGTGTTTCGCTTGGTTGGGACAGCGGTTTTCTTCTTTTCTTCAGCCGTGAATTGCAGCATCGCAAACAGGCGGTCTTGCTCTCGCGGCGTGATAGATTTTGTTTCTCCGCTGTTTCCAAAATGAGGCTTCGTGAAGGTAATTAATCCACGCTTCCTCGTTGAACGTTTCTCGTGGGGTGAGAATCACGTCTTGCTTGCCAGTGGCCACGTAGCTGGCCATTGAAGGCGTCTCGACTGCCTCCCAAGCGACCATGGGGTTGAACTCTGTCGTTGTATGAGTTCGTCCAGTTCTTCTTCATTGGTCATGTTCACCCTGGACAGGGCGTCGGCGGCTTGGTTTTCTTTGCCCTTTTTGTAGTCGATCTCGTAATCGTAGCTCTCGAGCAGCAGTGTTAGTGCACAGCACTAATGTCTTTGCCGGACGTGCATAACCGGCTGTTTTTCGAGCTCAGGTTTTTTGGGAAATCGTTTCTCTCGGTCTCGATGGCCGGGACTAGTTATAGAGAAGGAAAGGTTCCGAAGGGTCAGCCTGACATTGTTTTATGACGGTCATGCCTGGAGGAACTTTCCTGTCTTTGCCGGGGCCTTGCGGCCGTCTGCTTTGAAACGGACCAGCTGATTGGCTATTGCCAAAATCGGGCAGGACCAATCGGCGAATAGTGTAGGTGCGTTGGAGGGATGGTAGTCTGCTACGAGCGAGGGTATTCTCTGATAGAGCTTCAGAGTTGTAATAGAAGTCGTAGCATCAAGACATCCTGACCAAGGGTGTACTGTAGTCAGGGGCTCAATACAAAATAGCAGGCAGAATCCGGTTCTTTATTTTATACAGTCCACAATTATAGCGTCATAATTCGTCGCTATTATTGACGACGCTGTGACGTCCCAACATTTTGGTCCTTCGTGCCGGATACTTGCGGATCGAAACTTTAGTCCTTGGGTTTTCTCAAGCTGGTATTCGGCCTCTGTTTTCAACTGGTGATCTTTAGAGGAAGATTTCATCAAGCACGTTACAACCTACGCCTCTTGGATATTTTGGAGACCACGAAGCTGCCGTTCAGACACGGACATCCTCGTTGACGGAACAGTGGGACTCTCCGAAGGATACAACTCTCGCATGGTCAAGAAGTCTACGATTAGTCAACTACGCTAACAAGGCTCGTTTCTAGGAAATCTCAAATCATCGTTGAGATTTCATCAAGAACCTCACAACCTACGCCTCTTGGATATTTTGGAGGCCACGAAGCTGCCGTTCAGACACGGACATCCTCGTTGACGGAACAGCAACACCAAGGCTCCTTTCTACGAAATCTGAAATCATCGTTGAGTGAGTAAACGAATCATCTTCCACTCCCAATTTCCTTCCTGTCGTATTCTACTTCCATTAAAATGGCATCTGAAAGTAGTAAATCACAAGTTTTGAAAAACTTGAAAAGGAAGCGTGCTACCATTAAGTCGCAAGTAACGCGTTTAGGAGCGCGCGTTGAAACTACGGAAGGTTCAACGCTCAACTCCCTCGAAACCCTCACCACTAGATTAGATCAGCTTCTTAGTGCGTATGAGGACACACAATTTGAGATAGAAGGCGAAGATGTTTCCTCAGATCATGACGCGGAGAGAGACACCTTTGAGAAGCATCACGCTACCATCATGAATTCAATAAATTTACGCAAAAATTCATTGAGAAACACGCATAGACCCAATCTCGCAATTAGGAATTCAACAGAATCTCCAAATACTATTAAGGTGACACAAGCTAGCTCTTTACTGCCACAAATTCAAATTAGGCCATTCGACGGCAACCCATTAGAATGGAACAGCTTTTGCGATACATTTGATTCGCTGGTCCACCAGAACGAAGATCTACCGGCCGTACAGAAATTCCACTTACTTAAAAACGCCTTACGTGGAGAAATAGCGTCGGTGATCACCCCGTTGACTGCATCAGAGGAGAATTATATAGTTGCTTGAGAATTATTACAAAAACGTTGCAACAAACGTCGGCAAATTGTGTATGCACATTTAAAGTCTTTGTTGGAATTACAAGACGTTAAGGTAGATTCCCCGGACAGATTGCGCGTGTTAGCCGAGCAAGCTGAAGTGCACGTAACCGCTCTGAAGGCTCTGTAACAAACCTGTGCAACATTGGAGCACATTTTTAGTTTATCTAATCAGTAACAAGTTAGATAGAAATACCCGCAGAGCTTGGGATCGCACGTTAGAAAATCACGAGTTGCCGCAATTTGGACAGCTAGTCGAATTTATAAATAAACATGCGCGCGGAGACGAACGGAACAATAGCTTTGCTCGCCCGAATCAGCAAACCCAAATAGTAACGCGTTCACGCGAAAAACAACGCCATTTAGGGCAAACTTTCGTAACCACCAATTCGCGAATTGCGTGCAAAATTTGCAAAGGAGAACATTTTGTTTCAAGCTGTCCGAAACTTTTAGAAGTAACCCCTGGAGATTGCTTAGGCATCATCAAAAGGGGAAAATTATGCATCAATTGCTTGCGGAGCGGTCACACAGTCGCCTATTGTAGATACACTAACTGCAAAAAGTGTGGTAAAAAACATCATACTCTTCTACATATTGCGGAAAGGGAAACTAATAGTCAATCAGAGATTGAGAGACCCTCCTCCCCATCACCCACGCCACAAACTTCGAGATCCTTTGCCGTTAATAGTTGCAACGAAGTATTATTAGGGACAGCGACCGTTACCTTTGTAGCTCGCGATAAGAGTGAACACGATTGTCGTGTGCTGTTAGATAGCGGTTCACAAACAAATTTCATAACCGAAAGAATGGCCGATAAGCTACAATTGAGAAAACGGGAAATAGATTCTTCGGTAGGTGGAATTGCCAATGTCGAGACCCGCGTCAAATATCTGGTCAATGCCATAATTAAATCACGCACCACCCAATTTAATGATACGGTAACTTTAGTGACGCTTCCTTCCATCACTGGAATGCTACCTTCGCGCCAGGTAAAACGTACCGAAATTGATATTCCGACCGAAATAACGTTAGCTGATCCTGAGTTCAATATTCCGGGCCCAATAGATGCAATTCTCGGGAATCAACTGTTTTTCACACTTTTATGTTTGGACGAATCAAACTTTGTGCACAAAATATTATCATTCAAGAAACATTAGTAGGTTGGATAGTCACGGGAGCTACAACCAAACAAGAACAAGTAGCAAAGGGAAAACCCTCAAGATCACTGCACGCATCCTCCTTAGACAATGCGCTAACAAAGTTTTGGGAGATAGAAGAAATAGCAGAGCGCAAAAATTTATCTAGCGAAGAACAGGCATGTGAAAATCACTTCGTTGAAAATACAGTTCGCGATGTACATGGACGCTATATCGTGCGCTTGCCATTTAACGATAGGAAAAATTTCATAGGCGAATCTCGAGGTCTTGCTCTCAAGAGATTTTATTCACTCGAACGCAAATTCTGCAAAGACCCTGATCTTCTTATACATTATAAACAATTCCTGTCAGAATATCTAGCATTAGGCCACATGACAGAAGTCAGTGATGCACGAGATGGCAAGGAGTTTTACTTACCGCACCACGCGGTAATAAAGGAGTGCAGCTTCACTACTAAGGTCAGGGTAGTTTTCGATGCCTCGGCTAAATCCTCATCGGGCGTATCCTTAAATGACGCACTTTTGGTCGGTCCCACCATTCAAGATAACTTATGGGCAATTTTACTACGATTTCGCTTTCACATGTTCGTCCTGACAGCAGACATAGAAAAAATGTTTAGGCAGATTAAAATGCATCCCGATGATGCGAAATTTCAAAAAATATTATGGCGCGATTCGAAGGAAGAGTCAATCAAAACGTTCCAATTAAATACGGTCACGTATGGAACCGCTTCGGCTCCTTTTTTAGCGGTACGATGTCTACAGCAACTAGCCGAAGATGAACAGATCAGATTTCCGAATGCGTCGCGAACCTTTAAAGAAGATTTCTATGTCGATGATTTGCTCACCGGCGCATCTACCTTCAATGAAGCAATCAACTTACGCAATGAGTTGATTGATTTAGCTAGAAATGGGGGCTTCCATCTACGTCAATGGGCCTCAAATAACCATAAGTTGATTAGCGATTTAAAGGACCATGACGATCGACAAGCGATATGCTTAGATCTCAGTCAGACAAAGAAAACTCTGGGAGTTTTTTGGAATCCATCCAGTGATTCCGTAACTTACGCGGTAAACTCCTTTAGCGAAACTAGACTCACTAAGCGACTAGTTTTATCTCAAATAGCGCAATTATTCGACCCCCTTGGACTTCTCGTGATTATACGGGCAAAAATAATTATGCAAGACATTTGGAAGTCGAAAGTCACTTGGGATCAACCAATTCCGCAGGATATAGCCGAGGTGTGGTTAGAAACCAGAAATGAACTGGCTCAATTAGACAATTTTTCGTGCCCTCGGAGGGTAATGTTAGAAACCTCACGAGAAATACAACTCCACGGCTACTGCGATGCTAGTGAAAGGGCCTACGGCGCTTGCATATACATTCGTACCCTAGACCACTCAGGTAGGGTACGGGTCTCTCTATTATGCGCAAAATCCAAAAAAAGTAGCCCCTCTTAAAATCCTATCATTACCGCGGTTAGAGCTTTGCGCGGCTAGGTTATTAACGTGATTGTATAAGGAGGTAGCGAAGGCGTTGACCAATATAACTTTTGACGCGATTAGGTTTTGGTCAGATTCAACTATTGTGTTGCAGTGGATTAGGACAGCTCCACATTTGCTGAAAACCTTTGTAGCCAATAGAGTCAGCGAAATTCAAACAGACTCGGACCCACGTAACTGGATGCACGTATCAGGACGTGATAATCCAGCAGATTATATTTCTCGCGGACAATTGGCATCCACATTTATGAATAATAAGGTATGGCTAAACGGTCCTGCGTGGCTCTCCCTAGACGAATGCTTTTGGCCACAATTGGACATTCCGCAAAGAGAAATTCTCAAGCGGAAAACCACAATAACGTTCCTTGCACGAGAAGGGACGAATGACCTGTTAACGCGATACTCTTCCATTGCGCGACTTAATAGAATTGTAGCTTACACACTACGATTCATTCACAATTGTAGATCGAAAAACAGACTTACGGGAAATTTATCAACTACAGAAATTCGCAAGGCGCATTTAGTTATCATTAAACAAGCCCAGTTAGAGGCATTTCCGATAGAAATAAACTGTTTGGAACGAAAAACAGCTATGCCCAAAGGGAGCAGAATATTAAATTTAAATCCATTCCTCGATCAGGATAAGCTTCTACGAGTAGGAGGTCGGCTAAGACGTGCCCCATTAAGTTACTGTCAAAAACAGCCATTGTTATTACCCCATAGGCACCATATTACAAATTTGATAATTGAAAGCGAGCACCTACGTCACTGGCACGCAGGCACACAGGCAACTCTTAATGCGGTCCGACAAATTTATTGGCCAATAGATGGAATGAGAGCCACAAAGATCGTCATACACAAATGTATAAGGTGTTTTAGAGTAAAACCAAAGGTCCCAGCATATATAATGGGCGACTTACCCAAGAATAGAGTCACCAGGGCACGACCGTTTCAAAACGTAGGCGTGGATTATTGTGGTTCATTTTTTATAAAGGAAAAAAAGGTTCGTAATCGTTGCAAAATCAAGACGTACGTAGCGATTTTTGTATGCTTCGTGACCAAGGCCGTTCATCTAGAACTTACATAGGACCTTACCACTGAATCTTGCTTAGGAGCATTCAAGCGATTCTTTGCCAGAAGAGGAAAGGCCACGAACATTTACTCCGACAACGGCACTAATTTCGTCGGCGCCAAAAACGAAATCACAGAAGTTCAAAGATTTCTCAGCTCCAACGAGCACAATAGTAAAATTAATCGTTTTTTATCGGACCAGGGAATTAATTGGCACTTCTCTCCGCCTCGGTCTCCACACTTTGGTGGATTATGGGAGGCCGCCGTAAAGTCTTTTAAAGGACATTTGTACAAAACTATAGGAAACGAGCTGTTCACATTCGAGCAACTGAACACCTATATTATCGAAGTAGAAGCCATATTGAATTCCCGTCCCCTAACTCCCCTCTCCTCAGATCCGAACGATCTTACTGCTTTATCACCCAGTCACTTCCTAATAGGTGATTCGTTAATGCAACTCCCTGAGTACGATTTGCGAGACACACCCGTTAACAAACTTTCGTCATAGCAACACATCCAGCGAGTGAAACAACACTTCTGGAATCGGTGGAGTAATGAATATTTACAGACGCTGCACACCAGAAACAAATGGCATATCCCGAATGACACCCAGCACAAGAAGGGTACATTGGTGATCATCCGGGAAGACAACACACCTCCGTTAACCTGGAAACTAGGACGGATCATTGACATTTGTCCAGGCGGGGACAAAATAGTGAGAGTCGCGACAGTCAAGACGGCCCAGGGGACCTACCAGCGGGCCATTAAAAAATTGTCCCCACTTCCCATTGATGACCCGGAATAAGATAATACACCCAAACACCGTTAGAACTTGTAATCACTCAGAAATTTGTGAATACTTATTCCCATTATGTATACATGCGTATTAGTGTAACTACAGTTAAGTTAGGACAGTAGTATTGTCAATCATTCGTTACAACGACAAACTAGACCAGCCCTCTTAAAATGTAAATTGAGCGGTGCACTATCAATTTAGTAATTTAGAACGTAACCGTTCAAGGTGGTCGGTATGATAGCGCACAGCACTAATGTCTTTATGACACGGACGTGCATAACCGGCTGTTTTTCGAGCCCAGGTTTTTTGGGAAATCGTTTCTCTCGGTCTCGATGGCCGGGACTAGTTATAGAGAAGGAAAGGTTCCGAAGGGTCAGCCTGACATTGTTTTATGACGGTCATGCCTGGAGGAACTTTCCTGTCTTTGCCGGGGCCTTGCGGCCGTCTGCTTTGGAACGGACCAGCTGATTGGCTATTGCCAAAATCGGGCAGGACCAATCGGCGAATAGTGTAGGTGCGTTGGAGGGATGGTAGTCTGCTACGAGCGAGGGTATTCTCTGATAGAGCTTCAGAGTTGTAATAGAAGTCGTAGCATCAAGACATCCTGACCAAGCGTGTACTGTAGTCAGGGGCTCAATACAAAATAGCAGGCAGAATCCGGTTCTTTATTTTATACAGTCCACAAATATAGCGTCATAATTCGTCGCTATTATTGACGACGCTGTGACGCCCCAACAAGCAGTCTCCATCTCAGCAATCTTGATGATGGGTCCTTGACGCTCATCAGCCAGACCAGTGCCTTGTGGTCGGTTTGAATTTTAAATTTTCTCCCTAGCAGGTACTGTCTGAGGCGACGTATCACCCATACGACGGCGAGCATTTCCTTTTCTGTTGTCGAGTAGTTAATCTCGGCAGGGTTCAGCGTTCTCGAGACCTAGCAGCACGGGTGTCCTTCCTGTGAGAGGACTGCTCCGATACCATAGTTGGATGCATCGGTTGTCAAAGTGAACTGCTCCGCGGAATTCGGGTATCGTAATACCGGGCTCTTCGTGAGGTGTTGCTTTAGTGTGTCGAATGCGTGTTGGCATTCTTCTGTCCATTCCCACTGTTTGTCCTGCTTCGTCAGATCTATGAGTGGTTTGGCTATTTTGGAGAAATCTTTAATAAACTTACGATAATATCCAGCTAAACCGAGGAAACCCTTTACTTCCGTTGGTGTACTGGGCTGTTTGTAGTTCCTGACAGCTTCTATCTTGACTTCATTCGGTTTGAAACCATCTTTGGTTATGGTGTATCCGAGGAATTCCAATTCGGGTCGCAAGAGTTCGCATTTATCTGGCTGTAACTTTAAACCGGTGGCTCGCAAGCGCTCCAGTAGTATTACCAGATTTTCGTTGTGTTCTTGGATCGTAGATCCGTACACCACTATGTCGTCGAGATACACGGAGCACGTCTTGCCAATTAAACCTCGTAAGGCTTGGTCCACCATCCTCTGGAACGTGGCGGGCGCGTTCTTCAGTCCAAAGGGCATGCGGTTGTATTCGAAGTGCCCCTCGGGTGTTGAGAAAGCCGTGTATTTTTTGCTTTCTTCGTGCATTGGGATTTGATGAAATCCGGCGTATAAATCAAATGCACCGAAGAATTTCGCGTTTCCCAGATGATCAAGAATATCTTCGATGACGGGCAGCGGATAGGCGTCTTGTGCTGTTCGTTCGTTTAATCGACGGAAGTCTATGACGATTCTCCACTTTTGTTTTCCTGTTGCATCGATCTTCTTTGGTACGACCCAGAGGGGAGAGTTGTATGGCGACTCCGAATTCGCGATGATTCTTTTGTTCATCATTTCGCTCACCTGCTTCCTTATCTCGTGCTTGTGGGCTTCCGGTGGTTGGTAGCTCATAATGTTGATCGGTCTCTTGTCCGTCAACTCTATACGGTGCTCCGTTAGTCTCGTCTGTGGGAGTTCATCTCCAGGGAGGTGAAACACATCGGAATAGGAGGCCAATATCTTCCAGATGCTGTATCTTAGGTCGGCTTCTATGTGTTGTAACCGTGTATTGTCTCGTAGGAGCTTGACGCGTCCGGCTATGCTGGTGTCGTTATTCTTCTGGTGGTCTTCTTTTACGTCTATCTTCATAACTCGAAACGTGTCGTCGGTGATCTCTCTTTCGGAGTCACTGGCGTTTGTCACGTATGTGGAGATTTGTCCATTCTTTGCTTCGTGAAGCGAGAGGTCTCCAGTAATTAAATTTTCGCATAGCACGATGCCGTTCTTGGTAGGCGTCGTAACGCAAACCATAACGCTCGTGTGTGCCGGGATCTTGGCGTTCTCGGTGTGCAACTTCAGGGATTTATTGTCCAGCTGAATGTTTTCCTTGGTTAGTTTCCAGTTGTACTGGTCGAGGAATGGTAGTTCGACTATCCCGTCTTCCACCAATGGGCATTCTTTAGTAATAACGTGAAATTTGGAGGTCTTACCAAATATGGTCAATTCCAATGCCTCCCTGCAGGTGTAGGTGCTGTTACCCATTGTGAATTTCTTTACCTCGGCGTACCGATGAGCTTGGGCGGCGTTTTCTTTCATTAGGTTGATATCTGCGCCGGTGTCGACTAACATTCGACGAGTTCGGCCGTTGACCCGAAACCATATGCTCCGAAGTGTTGTTCCGGATCGATTGACTCCTGGTTTTCGTTGACCGACTCTTCTTCGACTGTTTCTGTTTTGGTTGCTCGATTGCTCGGTGGCGGTCTTCCTTGGTCTGTACGTATCCGAAAATTCTGATGTTTACGGAAACAGTCGGCCTCAGTATGTCCGTATCGCCTGCAATGTGTGCATTGCATTGTTGCGGTTCGTTGACCTTGCGTTGACTCGGATGTTGGTGGTCGGACTGGTGGACGAGGTGTCGGCGGGCCCCTATTAGGTGTTGGTTGTTTAGTTGCATGGTCTCGTTGTTGATTCTGCTTTCTCTCGCGCAATCCATTGATGTAGGTTCGCACAGCAGCTTCTTCCTCGATTTGCAACACAATCCTGCGTTTAGTGGGTAGTCTGTGCTCCGCTTCGATGGCATAGCGAAGTTCATTCCACTTTCCATTATACCTCTGGGAGTATGAATTGACCGATTCTGCATCTCTTTGGCGGATTTGTCTGAGCCGTGTTTTACAGATTTCGGTTGAGGCGGCTCCTGTAATGTTGCGTCGCAACGCGGCATACAGGTCATCGTATGTTTCGATAGTTTCAAATCGAATGGCGTCCCAGGCGTTGTCTTTGATTTTCTCGGCCAAGATTAGGTCAAGCAGTATGCATGGTCGAGTTGCTCGTGAGCAGGCTCTTCTTACCTGGCGGATAAAGTCCTCGACTCCCATATCACCGGTGCCTCTTATTTCTCTAATTATTCGTATTCATTCGGATGGGCTCATCAACTCATTGTCTTGGTATGTCCACTCACCTGGTGGGGATCGTTGAAGCGACGCGTTATCTATCCCTCTGTTACCTGCCTGATCCTCGTCCGATGTGACGTCACTGGCTGGTTGCTGGTGTGTCGGGCGTGGCTGTTGAACAGGGCATTGATATCCACACGGAAAGCCGTTCTCGTGCCTGTTTCCGACTATCGATTGACCGCGCGCATCGCGCCGGCTGAATATTCATAAATATACACGGCCCGATGATTCCACCGAGGGCAGAGACTCGCGCGGGATGTAAGCCCGCCATTGCGCCGGCCCGTATGCCGGCTATGTTTGTATAATCGAAAATTAATTACCAGGAATTCGCGTGCCCCGCTATATTAGTGATCCGCATCTAAAATGCGCCAGATGCTGCGATTCATGCGCGAAATCGTGATCCAACCTAGATATTAAACACGATTGTGTAGTATGTGCCTCCATTTGCCGAGCTTACAGGGGCTTCACCATCCTTCACTCTTCGGCAACGCGATAGAGTCTGCGGGAGCAGTGATTAGTATCGTTATTAATGGTTGGTAAACCTTCGCGGGCCAGGATTTATCGGAATACTGGAAATATTTCTTCTCGGAGAAGCGATGAGAGTCGGCTCGTCTGTTCATTGATAAGGCATAATTGTGACAAAATATAAACTTCGTTGCAATGTTTTGGACCTAATCAACCGGGGATTATCATTTAATCTTCTCGCAGGTACAGCACAGATTCCGGAAAAATTTCTTACACTCGACACGACATTATTGCAATTAATCGTTGATGGAGGACCGTTTTACTGTTCGGCTCACACGGATAGAGATTTATAGTGCTTCAAAAAGGCACATTCAGCATTTTCGTAATAACTTCACGTAAAGAAATGGCACGTTAAAGCAATCCGGGCTTCCCGAGGCACGGTGCACACGGGAATGATATAATTGCTTCGGGAACGTTAACGGGAAAATAATTCGACTCGCGCGAATATTTAATTGTCGCGAAACGATCGAATAACGATGATCGCTGGAATCAAATGAAAATTAAAGAATAATATCGCTTTCAAGAAATAAGTAGCTGCACTTTTCCATAGGACTGAATTTAATATTTTATAATATTTTTGATTCAATTTAATAAAATATACAAATGATTAACCACGAAATTGTTTTGTCATTATAAATACGTTGCAACAAATACAACAACATTACGTTATATGCTCATTTACGGTATATACTCATAATATATTGTTTCGCTCTTTACGCATTATGCAAAAATCATTGCTATTTTCGATTCGACGTGAGAGATAGAAAGAACCCCGGTGACATGTTTACGACGACGCGTGCAAAATATTTTGACCTGTCTCTCCATTTACAATTTGATGTAAATGCAACATTATATTTATCAATTTTGCAACGGTTCTGGCGGTCGACCGTAGAATATTTCTGTTCGTCGCAACGATAATGCGTCGCCGGTTCTGTTCAACGATTAACTTTGTTAATTATCATCGCTTATCGTCTCTTGTAATTTTATTGTAACTCCAAGGAGTAATTACTGTATTGCCAATCACGTTTGAATTCCGTTCTGAACGATGCGGGAACAAAATGAACCGGAATCCAGAAAATAACCGTACCTTCCTTTGTGGATTATAATTCTCTGTCGAATCGAAATTGCTCCGACTCAATAATTTTAAGCTGCGCTCCCCCCCCCCTGTTTATAAATTAATGCGTTAAATGAAACTAGCACGCGAAAGCTAATTTCCTTCGTTACAGTTCGTTTCACGCGGAAAGAACCGAACTGGAAGATAGAATGTTTAATCCGATATGGAATCGATATAGAGTCCCGATGTAATAATTGGCATCTACAGAAACCGTAATCGGAGCCAATATAAACGAGATCATATTTCATCTTACAACTGGACCGCGGATCTTTATGCCTTTATGTCATGCGCACACTTTTCAAACGGGAGGGAACCTATAAATTGTCTTAGTTACAATAGCATTTCCTCATTTTAAATCTACTTTATTTCTACTTTATTTCTGTCTATCATGTTTCTATTTCTATTCATATAAACACTCTGCTAATCTTTTCAACGCCGCGTCTAAATGAAGGAACCTTCTGCATACGACCATGTATTATACAAGATTATGTCAAAATTATTGCACAAGCGAGAAATGAGGGATTCCTGTGGTCATTTGAAGCAACTTTTTCCTTAGCAAAATGCAATCTGCGATTTCGTTTACGAGTTATTAATGAAAAACTCTGGCCAATGAGAGATCGCGTACGGCTGACGCCCCACTCTCACGACCACTGCCGCTGCGCAAGTGCGGTGCGCCGGTCACACTCGATCTCCGATTGGTCAGTGTTTTTTTATAATAACTCATAAACTAATCCGCGGATTGAATTTTCGCTACGGAAGAAGTTGTTTCAAATGACGCGAACCCCTTATTTCCCGCTTGTACAATAATTTTGAGACATTTAGTGTGAATCCGGCCACCACGAAGGTGACGCGGATATGTTCCCTCGCCCTTTCGGGCATACGCAACTAAGTTTCCATCTATCCCCGGCGGCCCCATGTTCAAGGGAAAAGGCCGAGGAAAAATCCGCACGTGCCATTAAGACGTTTACGATGGACGAGTTCTTTAGCCGCCAGCGAATTTCGGTTTCCTTCCATCCGCTGGCGCCCACGGGGAACCACGGGGAGGCGAACTCGTGACGCGACGCCTCGCGTCCACTAAACGAAGACCCAGGAAATTGGGATGGGTGTTGGAGTAGGGATTTGTTCTACCGGAAGCCCTTTAGCCAAAGGGTCTCCCGGCAGAAGTTTGCGAATAGCTGGAAAGCCTTTTCTGACGACACGAAGTATTGTGCCGCCTCTGGCCATTTCCAGCATTCGCTCGGGGTGATGTCCCGCAGAGCCTCTCTCTGCGGGTCGAAGTCTTTGCACTGGAGAAGGAAGTAGTCTACCGTGTCCGACCCGTGACCACACGCACAGGCCTCACTGTCGGCAATCCCGTACGCGAGGAGGCGCGAACGGAAGTTCCCATGTCCAGTGAGGATTTGTGTGGTGTAGTGGTTCGGAATCATCCACCCGGCCGCCATCCTTCTCTCAATGCTGTTGAAGAAGGCGAAAGTTGTGCGGCCTTTGTGGGAGGAGTCCCACATGGATTTCCACACCCTTTTCGCCTCAGCCACGATCCTAGAGAGCACGGCGCTGTGCAGCTCTCAGTATCCCCAACTCCCCTGCCGTGCACCGGTCGGCCCACCCGGCAGCAGCGTAAGTTGCTACCTAGATAAAAACCCCGCGGTACACGGCCGAGAGCGCTCTGAAACCGAGCCCCCATCCGCGTCTCGCGAGCCTGCCAAGTTTCGCGAAAAGCGACCCGACTTTGTCGCTGATATATTGACAATGGGATAGGACACCCATGTCCCTATCTAAATGGACGCCTAGGTATCTAACTGTGGGTTTGAATTTAATTGACCTCGCTCCGATCCGAATGATCGGCGGTCTTTTCTGGAAGTCTATTTTCGATACGCGGACTACTTTCCTTTTCCTATCGGGACGCGATCCTCCCCGCCGGCCTATTTTTTTTTTGTTTTTCCCTGTCTACGTACCCATTCCGGAATACGATCGCTTCCGATTTCGAGTCGGTTCCTCGTAACCTGTACCAACGTGCACCAACCTAGGATCTGGTCAACAACGCGTTGACCCTCGATCTCTAGGTCTCAACGGCTATTACCACCTACGAGGACGATGAGGTCGTCCGCGTAGGCGACGAACCTATTCTTAACTGAGGTTACGAGTAACCTTGGGAGACCGTCGAACATTAGGTTCCACCACGCGGGGCCGAGGACCGAGCCTTGTGGGCATCCCCTTGTCGCGCGCTTGGAGATCCTGTCTGTTCCTACCATGAGACTGACCTTGCGGTCCTCGAAGTAATTGGAGATTACCTCGAAGACGTTGCCCGGACAGTCTCGATTCTCAATCCCTAAGACTACCTAGCACTGGTGGCCACCAGACATTGTCGAAAGCTCCGGAAATGTCGAAGAGTAGCGCGATCACATGCCGATGCTCGATGTCATCAACCATGCGGCGCAACTCGACAATTGCATCTTCAGTCGACATTCCGCGCGTAAAGCCGTACTGTCTGCTGGAGATGCGTCCCGTTGCCATCGCCGTCTGTTCGAGTCTGCTGGCGGTGGCGGTCTGTGGCCACCCAGGGCGGGAGATAACCCCCGAACTAGCCCTCGCGTAGGAGGGTTGATCGGCCGAGTCGATGGGTGTATCGGCGATGAAGGCATTAGAGACCGTCAGTGCGTCGTACATGTAGTACTTCGCATAATGGCGAGGCCCTGATTTAGCATACGGGCTGTGGCGTGTTCTTTGTACAGCACTGTATGTGCTGTATGACTTCCGACTGGGGAACTGTTGTCACTCGTGGCATCAGTTCCCCAGTTTACGTTAAACGGTTTTTCAGACCGTTTTTCGTGGGCGGAACACGCCACTAGACAACACTCCGCTGGGCTCAGGAATACATGGGATGCAATCAATCCCCTGGGCAACCCAGGCCGCAAGGGGCAAACGTGCCCTAGCCACACTTGAGCCTCCACGAAAAAGGTACCGCTGGATAGCTCGTGTTCTTAAATACGCAGCGAACTGAACGAAGTGTGGTGGAGAGGAAGAGGCAGCCTCTCCGACTGCTGTCTCCCACGTGTTTGCCGTGCGTGGCGACCCTTGTCGTCGGAAAAGAGGATCCTGGGATCTGAGGGGGCCCTCTCCTGCGGGTGAGACGTCCCCAACACGTACCTTTGGCCTCTGCTTCGGCTAGATGGGCGGCTGGACGAGAAAAGCAGCCCTGGTCCAGTCAATCGGCTTGGAACGACCACACGCTTCGGGCAAGTGGGTTCTGCTGGGCGAGGACGCGGGCTGGGTAAGGAAACCGACCCAGCCAGCAGACTATATTCGGTGCGTAGCCCTAACTCAGCCTTTGGCGGGTTCCAAATTGTGCGGGTCGGTGGTGGCCGGGGAGCGCACTGGATGAAAGACCAAGACACATTATGGGTCTGAATAAAAATGAACAAACAAAAACTAAGCGTCCAAAGACGACGGGTCCAGCTCCTACTCGGAGTGAAGCCGTCGCCGCAGACGCGGGAACTGCAAATGCAGCTGTCAGTCCCCCCGCGTCTGTGAGAAAGACAAGATCCGGGAAGGTGATTAATATCGCCAATCCTCGTGTGATCTTGCAAAGATGTGTGACTCCCACGCGAGCGGTCTCGGTGAAAACCGAGCCCACGGTAGAAGGTACGCCGGACACCGGTAACGTGGAAGTAATCGAACGAGTCGGAGACACGTCACTCGTGAAGGTGCAGTCGGCACCCGAGCGTGTCGAGGACCCTACTGGTGACGGTTGGCAAACCGTCACCAAAAAGTCGAAGCGAGCCAAGCCGGGCGCACCCACCGGCAAGGCCGCAGTAAACCGGGCCAGGAGACCGAAGGGGACGTTCTCCGGGCAGAAGGTACGGCCTCTCGATCTCGTAAGAGACGAAGCCTTTAGGCGAGTGTCCGAAATACGGACCTTTTGCTTTCGACCTGAGTCGAAAGTCAATAAGGAGTCCGGGTCAAAGATACTCGCCGAGGTTGAGGCACTCAACGAGTTGGTTCAGGAGCTTATTCAACGGAATAGCTTCGTCGAAGGGCAACTCGCCGCGGTCAGGGCGGACCTAAAAGCGCGTCCTGCCGTAATGAGTGCGATGCGACCTGGGCCGTCCAAGGGAACTCTCCCGAAGACGGCCTGCAACGCCGCGCAGCCGACTTACGCCCATGTGAACAAAGTCGACTGCAAAGGAGCTTCTCCGGAAGCGGGGAGACGGCCACAATCGCAGCATGTGGTAAAAATCTTCCCGCCGAAGGAAAAAGGACAGAGCAGCGAAGTTACGAAGGTTACTGTTCTGTCCCTCATTAAACCAGCGAAGGAGGCGATCCGAATAAAGTCGGTCCGACGCATCCACTCCGGTGGCATCGTCGTCGAGACCGACCGAAAGGAGGACCTGCAAGCCTTCGTTGGCAATAAGAAGCTCCGGAGCGCGGGTCTGTCCGTCTCCTTACCTACCAAGCGGGACCCCGAGGTTTTAGTTTACGACGTCCCGCGTCGGATGGGTAAGGACGAAATTGCCTCCAGTATTTGGAGGCAAAATCTCTGCGATGCGAACCAGAAGGATGTGCCTTCGGGAATTCAGGTCAGCCGCATGGCTGGCAAGACCCCGGAGACAGCCAACTGGGTCGTTGCCGTCAGTCCGCAGAATCTTCAGCGGCTGAAGCAGAGGGGTAGCCGAGTTTACCTTGGATGGAACTCCTGTCGTGTACGGGATTTCGTCCAGGTGCTTCGGTGCTACCGTTGTCAACGCTTCGGGCATACCTCGAAGCGTTGTAAATTCAAGGAGGACGTGTGCGGTCACTGCTCCCAAAAGGGGCATACCTTCACGCTCTGTAGCAAGAAGAGTGAACCTCCGGTCTGCTCTAATTGCAAGGACAGAGGGTGGGCTAGTGCACACAAGTCGCGGGACCCAGCTTGCGCTTCCTATCAGGCGGCGCTAGCTTTGGAGTCGTCCCGTGTCCGACTTGAGTGACGGGCAGACGTGGACCTGTCCACTCCGCCATTCGAACGGCATGCTGGGCGGACCCCTCGGGGTTCGTCCCCTCGGGCCAGGCTGAAGCCCCTCTTGCGGAGATAAATTGACTTTAACACTACTCCGTCAAGAGTGCCTGGATTGGGTTGGACTCGAGGTGGCAGCGGGAGTAGCACGTTGTCTTCCCCTGTCACGATAACGAACGAGGGTAGAGCCAGACCATCGGCACGCGTCGAGAGAGCGGCTAGTATAGTCCACATAGGACCCAGGCATAGCCCATCTTAAGACTCACAACGACGACACTAACTGTTCGAGTCTGCTAGCCCCGACCGCGGTAACAGGCAACAACTCGGTGTTGATGCGGTGGGGCTTCGTCGGCAACAGTCTCGACTGAAGCCAACCTGCACGGGATCGGGCGAAAGCCGGCGACTCTACCTCCCCGTGGTCTCCGCTGGACAGCGCTGGCCGGCGCCAAGCGACGGCCAGGGCTGACTAAATGAGTCGCTTCCCACCAGGTAGATTCAACTTTTCCAATGAGGCGTACTGCCGAAGGCAGGGTTTTTCCAAGCCAATCCTGGCATAACATCTAGCCAGCGGTTCCCCTGGCGGTGGCTCGCTGGAGCGTGGCGGCCAAACAACATCTGGCCGGTCCAATCCGATATGGGCGCAAGCCTCGGGTGCGGCCGGGTCGACTCTCAACCCATGGACCACAGCAAACTGTTCGAGTCTGCTCTTAAGGAGCTTCTCGAATGTCTTCCCGATCACGGAGAGGAGACATATCGGATGGTAGGATTTGGGGTCCTTTTCGTCCTTTCCTTCGCCTTTTAGGAGGATTCTCAGAGAGCCCACCTTCCAGGCGGAAGGGAAGACGCCCCATCGAAGGCACCCATTGAAAAGTCGCGCGAGTTCTCCGGGGATTAATTTCGCGGTGGACTTCAGGACTTGTACCTCAATGAGGTCCGGTCTTGGCGCCTTCTTATTACCGAACGAACGAATCGCTCCGGCCACCTCCGCCAAGGAGAAAGGCGGGGCTTCGGCGGTATTCGGGGCGATTCGCGCCTCTTCCCGGAGAACTCTTTGTGTCGGCGAGTCGAGTTCAGGCCGGTCGTCAGGGACGTGAGCTTCCAGAAGCTTGCTGGCGGTTTCCAGAGTACCGGTTGTACTTCCATTATTGCGCCGGATTGTGCTAATCACCTTCTCTGCACGGAGTTTATTTGCATGGAGCTTGTAGACGATGCCCCAGGGCTCCGTGTTCCCGTTCGACATCACGAAGTTTTGCCAGCTTTCCCGTTTCGCCCTCCTCACCTCCCTGCTGTATTTCCGCAGCGAAGTACGGTACTCCTGCAGTTTTTGGAGGCGGGAGGGTTCGTTTTGTGGCTTCTGGAAGGCACGTCTCTGCCGGTACGCGGCCTTTTTGAGCTTCGTTAGCTCTTTTGTCCACCACTGGTTGGACTTCCTAAACTTCCTTTTTCTTGGCATCGACGCGGTGCAGGCGTCAGTAATGACGGCTGTGAGCGTCTCTGCCATTCTACCTACCTCTTCCGCCGACCCCAGACTCAGGACTTCGAGCCTCGACCGTGAGTGATCGGACAGGGCCTCAGAGAACCGCTCCCAATCCGCTCGACGAGTATCGAAACGAGAGTTCGCTGTTCCCTGATTTCCCGTCGCGGCCCTAGGTGCCCGCAGCCGAATGTCGACGGCGTTGTGGTCGCTAGTCGTCCATTCGCTTCTTATTCTCCAGTCCCTGATGTATGGGGACATGGTGGGGGACGCCAGGGTAACGTCGATGTATGACGATCCTGTTGACGTCCAGAAGATGGGTGGCTGACTAGCGTCGCGTTAGCTACTGTTAATCTAAACGCGGAGACTAATCTTTCTAACTGCGCTCCCCTCTCGTCTGTGCTTTGTGGGCTCCAGAGCGAGGATTGCGCGTTCGCGTCGACAGAAATTAATATTCTCTCCCCCCCCCCCCCCAATACCAGGACTACCGTCTCCAAGTGCTTGAGGTGCTACTTTATCTCGTCGTGGTGCTGGAAGTAGCACGACACCGCGTAGAAGGAGAAGCCGGGGGCCAGCAGTGCCGCACATGCGCAGTGCGGGTTACTGAGCTGCGAGGTGAATGTGACTTCGAAGTGAGGGTTGGGGATGGCGACAGCGGCCCACGGAGAGTGGGTTTTCACCGCCGCCACTCTCACTCCGGTCCATAATCCGTTAACCCTATATCCTGCGCCTTGCCTGCTGACGCGTAGTTCCTGCAAGAGCAGGACGTCCAGCCGCTTTTGCGCTATTAATTCCCTAACTTCGCCCGTTACTACAGCTGAACGTCGCATGTTCAGCTGTAGGATCCTAATTCCCGTGGCTTCAGTCGCGTTCGCGGGTTTGCGGTTTCGCGTTGGGGTTTGTGAGACGCGGGGGTTGGTTTTCCTAAGTTTTCCTATGCTCACGGCGTCGTAACTTACGAGGTGGACGCGAACGGTGCGAAGACCATAATTTTGAGACAGTTTGTAGAAGAATTTAGAAGTCAAAATATACTTCAACGAATAATTTAATCATTAACACGTTCCGTGCCACGTGTACCATCGATGGTACACGCTTGCATGTTTACTTAGTGAACTGAACAAATTGTTTACAAGAAATTTCGAACAGAAGAATCAATTTCCACCGCAAGAATGGTCGTTGATAAGTTTTTGTTACGTTGTTATGTGTACGAGAATTAATAATTGCACGTAATACATCAAGTTTTAGTAAAATATCAAAGTGTGAAGATTCGAGTAAAAAAAGCTCGACACGGAACGTGTTAAAAATAAGATTTAACTACAATTCCATTACCGCCAGTATATTAGAATTGCCATTTTACTAAATTATACAACGCTACAGTCGAATGTAACTTAACCGAGTTTTCAGAATACTAGCCGAAGCCGAGAATTGTAATCTGATTCTAGACTTCGCAAGACCAACTTGTAAAGAGAAATTACATGAATATTAAATACCCGCGCCGAGGATTCTTACGGATTTAACGCACGACCCGTGTTGAAAGTTCCTTGACAAAACATAACGCCATAAAACAACGGTGCCGCGAGTCCTCACGTAAACGGAGTATTTTACTCGTGATGAAGATACAAACGGAAACTGCATAAGTATAACAGCTAGGAACCGTGGGATATTAGTCACGCGACTTAATACTGATAAGAGTCGATGAAAAATGCGACCGAGATGAAAGAAAGGAGACCGTTGAAAGACCCCGCTGGGAACTCCAGATAACTTTGGGAAAGTACAATACTCATCCCCGGAGAACTTTCCGAGGAGAGCAGATAGATGGTTTTAATAGAATGATCGCCGGGGTCAACCGGGCCCGGTAAAATTACAGGCCTAACACAAGAATAAACCGAACGATAATAATGGCCGAGAAGTGTCGAATGAATATTTTACAAGTTCTTTCCGCTGGCAATTATCAGAGGTTAATTGTGCAGCTTTTCTTTGCTGTGAACAGCTTTTTTCTGGTACAAGCGTTTTCTCTCTGAACTAGTTTCTCTGATGTTGCCGAGAACTTCAATGCATAATAACTTTCCTTGATCATTCATATTAAAGCTTGATATATTATTAATTTATATCTCTGGCAAAAAGAGGCACTCGTCATATCAAATCGAATCTATTTGATAAGTGGGAAAAATATATAATGTACAATAATTTGGCTGGGGATTGTTATGCACGATAAAAACTTTCCGCATTTGTCGCAACAAATTGTAATTACTTACCGAATCCTTTCCGTTTGATGGTTTTAGTAAATCGATTGTATTACGATACTGTTAACTGCTTTCAATTATTTTACAGTTTCAAATTGCGGTTACTCATTATTATTATTATTATTATATAGATGCACAAAATCGACAGCCTAGACATAATGACAAAAGAATATAAATGGATCTACTAACGATGATGATGATCTACTTTCGATGAAATTGTTTCGCCAGAGCGCTAGAAACTTTTACGGATGTTTCCTCAACGTTCGGACAATCTCGGGACTCAATTCTTGACATTGTTTACCGCGGTACATGTAATCGCTGTACCGCTTTAACTTAAACTTCCATCGATGTACTTCTCTTCGAAAACATTCTCTAATAGCGTGTACCTGCACTTCAAAACTACCCCGAAGACTGCCTCGGACACGTCGACCGCTGATTCACTGTATTTCGAGTCTCAGACTTATCGATCACATTTTCTCCCGAGCTCCTTGAACAACTGAACTTCTCTCACAAATTTAGCTCTCACCGTTTTTTTCTCCGACACACGTACATATCGCAATGGCCACGCGAATTGGGGAAAAGAATGATCAGAGACATTTTTAAACCAACTACGGTGCCAATGCTCTCAACGATGGAAATCAAATCAGTGTTGAATAAAAACGGTTCCTAGACAATTATCAGATTCGAAGCATTGATCATTTATTTAAACGAACACTAACAGGCAAAACACTATACAATTTTAACACCGTACATTCCGAAAATTATCAGAATAAAAAGTTGATATTGTTCGAAATAGAGACACGTATTTGCTATCAACGGAATCATTGTTTTTTAATTTAATGTCGCATCTGCTTAATAGCAATTAGCGATCATTTATTGGATAATATGTGTAGGGTTACATGTAACGTAATATATACAATAGTTTCGCATTACATTTTTACATTATTTTCTTCATTAAGGCTTCTCAAATTACTATATAATTTCGCTAAACAATTTGGTTTCGTTTAAGTATGACACAACATTTACAACAGCATCATTTGTTAGACGAATAATACAAAAATTTCTTTGATTTTTTTACCGAACAAACGCTTTGTTATTACTTCCAGCAGTTTCTGCAGCTTTTCACCCCAATCCAAACCGATGTAACAAACTCGTGAAAAAATAAACTCTTCCACCATTTTCGCTAGAATTACAAGGACAATCTAATACCGACAGTCGAATCGAAAAGCAAAACGCTGCTACTGGCTAGAACTTTTCGCGCTTTAAATCAACGTGCTACGAAGGTAATCAGATAAAACGTCGCTTCAAAATAACCGCTCGGAGTTCGAATCGCTAAAAACAGGCGAAAACAAACGGAGCCCGATAAAAACCGGCAAAAACCAACAGAAGTCGATAAAAACCGTTCGTAAACCGCAATTATTTTCGCACGAACTCGACGCATTATCCCGCAGGTATTAACGGATAAGTTCACCTTTGGCCGAAATCGTACGGGAGCGTGAAAAATAAAAGCAAAATTGAACGATGCCCAAGGGTTGACAGCGAGAGGGGACCGGGCTTTCCATTTTTTCTCTCCCCCATAGACAACGGGCTGCTCGCTAGTTTAACCGTAAATCCAGGTGTCGGGCGCATCGATGCATATGAAGGTGAATTGAAGCGGGAACGAGCCGATGCGAAACAAAAAGGCCGGATCCGCGGCATTATCCAACATTCGCGCTCGCAATTAGACGTTGCGCGCTCCACCGAAAACGCGGCCGAACAATATTTACCGTCGCCGATCCCGCTTGATATCCGCGAGTTTATCCGGAAGATAAACGCTCCTGTAATCCGCTTTGTGGCTGATTGCCGAGATCCCGCAACTTGACATAATTTACGCCCCTGAACTCATTATAACCAGCGCGAGCCGCTAGTCGCGAAACGTCGCATTGCGAAGCGGAAATATGTTTTTGGTGCTGGAAACTCGAATTTCGAGGTTCCAAATTTCGTTTAGCAGTAATCTAGCGGTGATGAACTAATTAACATCGAATTGTCAATGTTAATATGCTAAGACCGCTGAACAGTCGTCATAACTACAGTAATTTCTCCTGAAAATGCCAATTTTCGGGTTGCTGTGAATTTCCCTCTGCTAATCCTAAGTCTTTGTAAATCATTACATCCTAACCGACAGTTTTTCTATAATAAATTCAAATAATACTGGCAAAAATAGCGAAGCTTATTAAAAGGATCCAAATAGGTATGAACGACAGTGCATGCGCCTACTTGATCCCACGTGTAGCGACAACCGAGGGCGTCAGCTCATGATCGCGATAGGTCGTCGTGAGAAACATTGCAGAACCGCTTCCAGTTCGTTCGCGTCGATGCTCGCCGCCAGGTGCAACCTACTTGCTTTGAGGGTAGAACGGAACCGGATGCGAATATCGTTATCGGACTGCTGCGGCCAGCCTTCTTTCGCTGGCTTTTCTCGTCCGGCCTCGGTCTATGTGCCATTTTA
Source organism: Megalopta genalis (assembly GCF_051020955.1). NCBI lineage: Eukaryota > Metazoa > Arthropoda > Insecta > Hymenoptera > Halictidae > Megalopta > Megalopta genalis. The sequence continues at coordinate 722,852 of NW_027476145.1, forward strand.
ATTAGGTGACCGATCCGAGAGCGCGGCTACATTTGAGCTCGCCGACGCTTTGGAACAGACCCAGTTCAACGGGATAGACTATGGCCACCGTATCATCCGTACACTCCGCGAGTTACGTCAATTCTTTTTTTTTAACGGAGGTAGTTATGACGCTTAAAATGCCGGCTGATGAAGTTGCGGGCTTTCATTGGATTACGGTGATTGACCATCGGATATTTCACGTATCGGTTTGCGAACGTGAACGCTATTTTAAATAATCGGAGGCTAGCGGAACCGGTTACTGTGCGGTGGGTGACCAATTGCTGTGCCTTTGGTTCGTTTTCGGGCACAATTAAATTTATATTTGTCGAATGAGATGTATTCAATTTGTATACAGTTTTATTTTGTTTATTTTGCAATTTGAAAATGTAATATGTTTTATTATTGATATACAGTTAATTGTATATATATTATTTATTACTAATTATATTATTATTATTAATTGTATTTATTATTTATTAATTATATATTATACAGTTATTATTTTTCCGGTTATTTATGGCACAAATGATACGAAGTGAGAATAGTCGAGAGTAAGCGAAATGATTCCGATGAATTCCTAGCTTTTCCCGGGCAATGCTCGACGTTTCTAACACAGCGAAAGAGTCTCCTACGAATGCTCAAATATGTATCTTGATGAAGCTTGCCACATCTCCGCAGTTGATATCCTACGGTATCATTTCTGCGACTGTCATCAATTTTTAATTTACCTCTTTGGAACCACACTACAGATCAATCACTCCAGTTTTCATTGCTCTCGACACAATCCGTTGAAAAGGATTGGTTACTCTTAAAAGGGCGTGTCTCTCGAAACACAGTGAAATGAAACATGGATTTGAAAGAGAATTAATCGATAGCCCTGTTATAAAGTATTTAAACTTCCCGAAACTTCTGTATAGGGGTTGAATACATTCAGTTGCCTCGCTGTTTCCAAACCAAAGTGTTTGTCCTTTGTTAACGCACTTTTGTGTTCGAGTAAAATTCACAGCTCACTTACCGACTTAATTAATTATTCCTAGTTAACTATTTAACGTGTAAAGAAAGATTTTTATATATTAACTAGTATATATTAATATATTAGTAAATTTATATATAGTATATAATATATTTATATTAATATACTAGTAATATACTACTACTCAAACAAATATTAATTTGTATATCAATATAGCATATATTAATATTAATATAATTAATGGCTATATTGATGCTATTGCTATATTGATATAAGAATTAATATTAGTTTGAAAATGTAATTCACGAATGCAGAAAATTCGCACTGTAATTAGTTCAGTCATATTTTTTTGAACATATTCTTCATCCTTTGTCGGTTACATACCGATTATCTTATCAAGAATTCTGTCTCCAGCAGGATAATTGATATCGACGGTGGCGGTACAATTTCATCTTCCCAGTTCCGCATCCGAACAAGCGCTAATTAGTTAAACACTTTGCTGATCATAATTAATACGGTCCTAATGAATATTCGCTGGCGGGATCGAGTTCCGCGAACTTAGCTCCAAGTTTGCCTGATTTGAACCTGGCTCGCTCCTAAGGGATTCCTGTAAAACCACACGGAACCAGCTAAATAGACAGTACCTCAGACGAGAAACAGTATCTCGAACCTCTGCTGCGAGAAATCGATATCAATAGCTTCGATGATATCTATTTTATTAAATAGAACGTTATTTCAAATGGATTTCTTTCTCTTTCTCTCTCTTTCTCTCTCTTTCTCTTCCTTTCTTTCTTACTTTCTCTCTCTCTCTCTCTCTCCAATAATGAAATAATCTAGAGAAAGACTAGTTATATATTAACACAAAATAGCAAATAATTTTGTCAAATAATGTGTATGCAAATAAGATAATATATTACTAGACTGCAGATTTTTATGCAGATTTTATGCAGATAAAAATTGTCTGCACTAATTACATGATACAGAAGCTAAATAGAGAGAGATACACACTTAATTTCTTAATAATACTAGCAAGTTGAAAATAGTTCAACAGTACTTTCTATCTGAAATATCGTAGTGATGAATAATCCCGTCATTGTATTTTTATTTCTCATTGTAGTAAAAGGTAAATTATTAATTTCACACGATTTCATTAGCTAAGAATATAATATCCATAAAGCGTTTTTAAAGTTTTTCCGTCGGGTCTATCATGACCCCAGTGTAAAAATCATTTTTGTAAAAACTCAAGATTAAGGATTAAATTAAGGGTTAAGTTAATGATTAAATTCCTTAAACGTTTTCGCAGACTCGTTTCACATAAAATCTACAGTCCGTGTATTAATTTAACGATTGTTCGTTGAAGAGATTTCCTTGAATAATTCCGAAGCTCGCTTTTCAAGTACGACCGCTTTCCCTTTGCTTATTTAAGCTCGGTTCGGCCACAAATAATCGAAAATAACGTCCCGAACAGAGTCTCTAGTTTCTGTGGCGTTCCTTTTCCTCTGGCAAGGATCCGCTCGGAACGAAGCGGTGAGTTAGAGAATTTATAGACCGCGATTATATCTGAATTCGAAAGCTCAGAAACGATCATTCCAGCATTTATTTATCGTGGTCGTGTTATCGCATAGGCAACTGTGTAAAGCAGAACTGAGGAATAGTTGCGCGTAACAGCTTTATTGCTCCCGCCGCGCTGAGAGCAACTACTTTTCGGAATTAGCTGTTCCGCAGTCCATTCCCGATTATGAATCAGCCAGTTTTCTTACTCGTACTTCTCCCTTCCCCCGCCCTCCATAACGCATACTTCACCCGAACTCCATCTCTATTACCTCCGATCCCCATCTTAAGCGTCAAATTTAAATTTAAAGGATACCACGATTGCCCGACTCGATATTCAATCGTTGGCTGGGAGAACCGATTCCGAAGTCCCGATGAAATAAACACGAAACAAAACGCGATAATGTGTCTATAATGGCGGGCAATCTTGAAATATTAGGTTCTGAAATTAGTATTTATGTACTTGTGCTAATTGCAAGAATTTTGGCTCGTAGAATTTGATACTAATAACTGAGATTTATGGTAATAAACTGCTCCGAAAGATTACAGCATAGGCACATATCGGATGAGAATTGGTCAACTTTGACTGACGATAACTTCGCGAAAAATCATTGATTTTTACTTCAAATTAAAGCTTGAAACCTCTAGTTTAAGACGATATTTCTCAATTATATATTCTACGCACTCTCGCCACTGTAACTATTTAAATCTGAATCCCTGTTTATCATATTGAAAATTGTCAAGTTTGAAGAAACGCACGGACTTTGTCAAATTTTTTCCGGGGATGCCGTTTACAGTAGAGCAAAGTTCGATTCTTCTTCTTTAATTTTTTTCTCGCAAAGTTACAGCACTCTAAAGTAACCAAACCCCATATGTCAGACTCCTGGAAAGAGGTGCAAAATCAAATCACGTGCAAAATAAAAAATATCTCAGGGAAGGAAATTGGATGAAAACTAAATAGAATATTTCCAATCATTTTCTACACTACTTCTTGATGTCCGATCAATCATTTGGAAATGCCAACGCCGACGGTACGTGACTGTTGCGCACGGCACAAAATTAAAACGCCGGAATTCGGGAGGAGACGACACGCGATTTATTTGTCTTGGACTCCACAGTCCTTTGAATTACAAGCCTTTGGAGCACGGCTCCGTTCGGCGTATGCAGTGTAGCACGGCTACGACTGGACTATAAAAACTGAAGCACGGCTTCGAATAGGCGCAAGGGGCGCTAAATTAAACTGTCTGTTCGCTATAATGATACTTGGAGAATCTCGGAGAATTTTCGCCGTTATCACATTTGCGGCAGTATATATAGACACCTGGCCGATGCTCAAGGTGACGCATCGTCAGGTGTCAAAGCCGGTCATTGCCTCCTAAGGCAAAAACGCTGCACGTATACAATTAGGCCGAGGCGAGCGTTTGACGGTCGGGCCAACGCACGTCGATCGTGTTATTGTCTTGCCGCCTCGCCGTTTATTCGACAAAAACGGCGAGACGGCGTACATCGAAAGTCGAGCGTGCGTTGACCCGCGGTTCGCGATTCGGCCGAAACATACCGCCCGCCTCAGCTCCGCTGATCTTATTGACTAAATGGCGAGCACGCTCCGCCCGCCATGTACGCTCGCCTTCCCTCGCTACTGCTCCGGTCCTGAGGAGGGTCCAGCGGGCATGTCCACCGGCAAGCGTACGAGCTGCGTGATCGGCCGAGTGTAGCATCCGCCGGCGGTGCGAATGGTTACGACTCGAACTCGGCCGTCCTCACCGGGGTGCAGCGTCTGCACGCGTGCGAGACGCCAACACGCCGGTGGGCAATTCGCGTCGCGAAGAACCACGAGATCTCCCACCTGCAGGTTCCTCTCGGCACGCCACCATTTGCTGCGCTCCTGCAGCGTGTGGAGATACTCGTGGTTCCATTGTGTCCAAAAATTGGCACGCATGGTTTCGACCCCTTGCCATCGGGACAAGGGGGAGGCGGCGGTGTCCTGCGAACGTTCTCCCGGAAGCGTAAGCAAGGGTGCCACCGTCAAGAAATGCCCCGGTGTAAGGGCCGCGTAGTCCGTCGGATCGCTCGACATCGGTGTTAGGGGGCGGGAATTAAGGCATGCCTCGACGGTGCACAACAGGGTGCACATCTCCTCAAAGGTGAGGGTGTGCTGGCCAACCACCCGTGCTAAGTGGCGTTTTACTGCCTTAACCCCCGCTTCCCATAAACCGCCGAAATGCGGAGCTCCGGGTGGGGAGAAATGCCACACGATGTCGGCCTCTCCGAGAAAGGCCGATACCTCGGCTGAGTCGCGGACCGCCCGAACCATCGCTGCGAGCTCCCGTGCGGCACCGCGGAAGTTCGTTCCGTTGTCGGAATAAATGGCAGCGGGCCTACCCCGACGGGAGACGAACCTCCGCAGCGCAGCCAAGAAGCCCGCCGTGGTGCAGTCGCTCACCAGCTCGAGGTGGATCGCGCGGGTCGCGAAGCACACGAACACCCCGATGTATGACTTCTGGGCCCGATAACCCCGGCCCTTCCCCATGCGGGTCCAGAGGGGGCCCGCATAGTCGACGCCCACGTGCGAGAAGGGCCGCGAAGGGTTGACCCGCGATAAGGGCAACGTGCCCATGAGTTGGGACGCTGGAGATGCGCGATGCCTTGCGCAAGCTACGCACCTCCAGGTCACTCTTCTAACCGTATCTCGGGCGCCCAGAAGCCAATACGTCCTCCTCAGCACGCTCAAGGTGAGCTGGGGTCCACTGTGGAGGGCCGTGAGGTGCACAGCCTCCACCAGCAAATCCACCACTGGGTGCTTCGGGAGGAGGATGGGGTGTTTCTCGTCGTACGCGCGGGACGAGTTTTCTAGACGTCCCCCCACGCGGAGCAATCCTGCCTCGTCGAGAAATGGGTTCAACCGTCGCAAGGGCGACGATCGCCCGACGAATTGGGATTTTCGGACGGCGCGTATCTCCGATGCGAAGGCGCCACCCTGCAGCCAACGGAGCCACAAGATTCTCGCCCGCCGCATCGGCGTCTCGCAATCCGAGGGACTATTCTTCCTTCGACGAAGGGCCGCGACAAACCGGTAGCAGTTTGCGGTGACGCGCAGGAGCCTCGCCCAGGACGAAACGCTGGACGGGAGGGGAGCCAGGGGGGTCTCCTCCTCGCCACTTACGCGAGCCGTCTGGACGCGTAGCTCCTGATCGATGCTCGGGGGAGCTTCGCACGACGGCTGCGGCCAGCCGGACCGCGGCCCCGATAGCCAACGGGGTCCCGTCCACCACAGGGGGTGGTCGACCAATTCGCCGGCGAGCAGTCCTCGGGACGCACAATCCGCGGGATTGTCGCGTGTGGGCACGTGACGCCACGGCGTGCCCGGTAATAATTCATGAATGCGGCCCACGCGATTGGCCACAAAGACGGTCCACGTGGAGGGAGTCCGGGCCAACCACGCGAGCACCACGCGTGAATCGGTCCACGCGTGGGTCTCTAGGCGATCCTCGAGGATCTCGCCGGCGACGCGTCGCAATAGTTCGGCCAAGAGAGCCGCCGCGCAAAGCTCCAAACGCGGAATGCTGACGGTCTTGACGGGAGCAACCTTGGTTCGCGAGGCAACGAGGGTCACCTGGGTTCCCGAGGGTTCGCTCGGGAACGGTCGCGCTAGCAGGTACACCACCGCACCATACGCGCGCGAAGACGCGTCCGCGAAGCCATGCAGCTCGTATCGCTCCCCCCCGCGCGGGGATTGAAAGGTGCCGAACCAGCGTGGCACTCGTGCGGCGCTTAGGAGCGGTAACTCGGCGACGAGTTCGGACCACGTCTGGTTGAGCTCGTCCGGGAGTGGAGCGTCCCAATCCGCACCCCCCAACCATAACTCCTGCAGCAATATTTTTGCTTTGATCACTGCCGGTGCCGCCCAGCCCAGCGGGTCGTACAAGCGCGCGATCACCGATAGCACCGCTCTCTTCGTAACCGACGGAGCGGAGTCTGGGACGACGGTGAACCCGAAGGAGTCGGAGTCCGGACTCCAATCCACCCCCAACACGGGATGGTGCTGTTGGGCAGCCCCCGTGAGGTCCACCGCCGCCGACTTCTGGCTATCCGCCAACACCAGAGGGGTGTTGGCTGCCCACTTTCCCAACCTGAAGCCCCCACGCCCTAGGAGGCGTGTGAGCTCGTCACGGCAGGTTATGGTTTCTTCCACCCCGTCAGCGCCGAAGAGAACGTCATCCACGTAAAAATTCGAGCGCATTATCGCTCGCGCGCGAGGGAAGTGCGCTCCCTCGTCCTCGGCGAGCCGCAATAAGACGCGCTGAGCCAGGTATGGGGCGCAGGCCGTTCCGTATGTGACGGTGGTGAGCCGGAATTCGCGAGGCTCATGTTCGGGCCCACGCCGCCATAAAATCCGCTGCAAATCCGCGTCCTCCTCGTGCACGCGGATCTGCCGAAACATCTTCTCGATGTCGGCCTTGAGGGCGAATCGCGGGACTCGCCAGCGCAACAGTACCGAGAAGATGTCTCGCTGCAACTTCGGCCCCGTCAGTAAGTGGTCGTTGAGCGACAGTCCGTTGGAAGTGGGGCTAGAGGCGTTGAAAACAACGCGGACGCGCGGTGCTCCGTCCACATTCCGCTTGACCACTGGGTGGTGTGGAAGGAACACCGCGCCATCCCGGGGTGCCTGAGGGGCCTCCTCCATATGATCGAGGGCCTCATATTCGGCCAGAAAGTCCCGGTACGCGGTCTCCAACTGACTGTCGCCCCTGAGTCGCCGCTCGACTCCACGCAGCATGGCTAGGGCACGGCCCTTTGACGAGCCGAGAGCGAGGGGTGGTTCGGTACGGAGGGGCAATCGAACCACGTATCGTCCGTCCGCCCGCCGTGAGACGGTATTGACGAAATGTTCCTCGCACCTCGACTCGTCAGGGGAGAGAACAGATTTGGGACTCGCCTCCTCGAGCTCCCAGAACAATCGCAGTTGCTGCTCCAACCTCTCCTCCGCGTGACAGTGCAGGGACGCCACGGAGGGATCGGGATCGTTCGCGGGTGTCGACGCGGCGCCCGAGACGACCCAACCGAACACGGTATTTTGCGCAATTGGCTGGCCGGGTGTTCCGCGGCGCAGGCCGGGACCGATCACATCCCCGTAACGATCGGCCCCGATTAAGAGATCTACAGGGAGATCTCTTGTCGGATCAGGGTCCGCTAAAATGAGGTCCTGCAGATGCGGGTATACGCGAGTGTCGACGGTCGTCTTGGGCGCGTACCCGGTAAGTCTCCGGAGGACGAACGCGGAAAGCGGCATAGGAGCGTTCCCGCGCCCGGTCAACCGTAACACCAGATCGACCCGCGAAGTCACGCGACCCACCGGCGCGTCCCCCGCACCAGTCACGGTGATAGCCGCAGGCCGCTTCGGAAGGCGGAGGGCCTGGACGAGGGATTCGGAGACGAAGGTCGCCTCCGATCCCTGGTCCAACAGGGCTCTCACCGGCCTTACCCCCCCGTCGCGTGTCTCTACCCATACTAGAGCGGTCGCGAGCAGTACGGCCCTGCTCCCGCTCCAGCGTGCGACGCAGTTGTGGACCACGGACGATGCGGAGATATTCGTCGCTGTTTCCCGCCCGGGTTCTACCGCGGTTGACTCTGGCCCGCCACCAACCCCGGAATCCTGGTGAATCAGGGTGTGGTGTGAGCCGTTGCAAACTGAGCAGCGCGACGCGGAAGGACACGATGTCGCGGGGTGTCCCGAACGGAGGCAGTTGAAGCAGCAACCGCGCGCCCTAACAAAATCCCGGCGCAGGTTGATCGCCATGCCCCTGAACGCAGGGCACCGGAACAGCGGGTGGTTGTCGCCGCACTTCCGGCAACGGCTCGCCGTCGTCGTCGTCGCCATCGCGTGGGAGCGTACCGGTGGTGGAGGTCGGGCCGGCCTACGCTCCGCGGAGGTAGCCGAGGGCTCCGGAGCCATCCTAAGCTCCGCGAAGGACCCGGCCCGATACTCCAGGAATTCGTCGAGAGAGGCATACGTGGGTGGATCCACGACGGCGCGGATTTCGTGGACCCACGCCTCCCTCGACTTCGGGTCGAGTTTTTCCACCGTTAGGTGGACCAGCAGGTCGTCCCAATGGTCCACCGGCCGCCCCAAGTTTCGCAGCTGGGCCAACGCCTCGTTAGTGCGACGACGCAGCAAGGCGAGACCGCTGCCGTCGCGATCGCGGGTGAGCGGCGCAAGGGTCAGGAAGCTCGACAGGAGCGCACTGACGACCAGTCGCTTCCGGTCATACCTCCTGACCAAGGCCGCCCACGCGATGCCGAAGTTCGCCGCTGTCACGGAGTAGTGAGCAATCTCGGACGCTGCTTCTCCCTCTAAAGCACCCTTGAGGTACTGTAGTCGCTGGACGTCGTGAAGAGTCCGGTTCTTCACGACCAGCGACTCAAACTGGTCCGAGAAGCTCGGCCACTCCGTGTAGCAGCCGGCGAACCTCGGCAATGGGAGTCGCGGTAGCTGCGCCACGGGCGCGCTACAGGAGTCGGGCTCCCTGGTCTGACTCGCGTCAGCCAGCGCAGACGCTCCGCTCCTAAATGAAGCGATCAGTTCCACGAAGAAGTCACTTGCCTGTTCAAACTCTGCTTCGGCCCGCTCGAAGTACCCCTGTTTGAAGTAGTCGCGGGTTTCCCGTTCTTCGGCAGTGGCCTTCAGTTCCAACTGGAGGTGGAGGCGTCGGCACGCGTCCCACTCGGTCCGCAGGCGGCGAAGGCGTTCTTCGGCGGCGGCTTCGGTGAATTTCGCCTTTCCCAGGCGCTTGAAGTTGGGCAGGATCCGGCAAAGGCCCCCGATGGTGAGCTCTTGCTCCTTGATGATTTGCTCCATGTTTACCAGCAGTGTTATAGGCACTCGTATGCGTCGATCGACTGCGTGATCGACGCTGTTGATGGAGATGTTTTATCTCTCCTGTGTCGTCTCCGGAATCCGGCTCGAAGGACCAGAAATGTTGCGCACGGCACAAAATTAAAACGCCGGAATTCGGGAGGAGACGACACGCGATTTATTTGTCTTGGACTCCACAGTCCTTTGAATTACAAGCCTTTGGAGCACGGCTCCGTTCGGCGTATGCAGTGTAGCACGGCTACGACTGGACTATAAAAACTGAAGCACGGCTTCGAATAGGCGCAAGGGGCGCTAAATTAAACTGTCTGTTCGCTATAATGATACTTGGAGAATCTCGGAGAATTTTCGCCGTTATCACATTTGCGGCAGTATATATAGACACCTGGCCGATGCTCAAGGTGACGCATCGTCAGGTGTCAAAGCCGGTCATTGCCTCCTAAGGCAAAAACGCTGCACGTATACAATTAGGCCGAGGCGAGCGTTTGACGGTCGGGCCAACGCACGTCGATCGTGTTATTGTCTTGCCGCCTCGCCGTTTATTCGACAAAAAAGGCGAGACGGCGTACATCGAAAGTCGAGCGTGCGTTGACCCGCGGTTCGCGATTCGGCCGAAACAGTGACAAAAAGGCGCAAAAAACTTCATTTCTAAGTGAATAAATTGATGGTATCCGGCTTTAGATTTCGCAACAAACGAATTCCAATTTCTGCATACTGGAGCGATAACCAGCCGATGCTCATGCCCTGTGTCTACTTACACCCGGCGCAAAGTGTATTCTTGCGCGATTTTTAGGAAATCGGTAAAATAGCCGAAAGGCATCCCACGGGGAATTTCAACCGCGAGACTTATGCAGCATTCGGCATACGAATGTAGGAATACATCCGCGAATAAACCTAGACCGTCTGTATCGGTGGCCTGGATCTCACGTCCCGACTTCCAATATTTCGGCAAAGATACCTGGCGAAACCAGTAAAAGGGAGCAAATATTGGTTCGAGGTGCACGGACTCATCGCTGTCGTCAGACGTTTTCGGCGATCTTCAACGGCTCAACAGATATATCAAGTTCAAATATAATTATGTTGTATCTGTGAGATTTAATTGGTAGCCGGCGAATCTTTATGTATTTATGACGCAAGCTTCTAGAATGCAAGAATCCGGGCATATTAACGAATATGCACTGTTCTATTATTCTGTGCTCCCTATTTTCCCAAAGAAAATTTTCTTCTTCCGATTTTCATGAAATAATTATAATGAAAATATGCACAAATATTCGCTGTTCAATAATTATAATTCAAGGGTAGGAAATATTCCATCGAAATGGTAAATATTAACGAAAGAAATTAATAATTAATTTAATATACTTGGATATCGGATATCAAATTTTAACGAAGAAAACAATGTTCTAGAATGTCCAAATTATATTCTCGAATTTTTAGGTCTCGATAATGCTGTTAGTGTTTGAGTGACAGTTGCTTGAAAACCGCATCATAATAATGCTGCACCGCGAGCTACAAACTCACAAAAGTCAGATCCGCCGGGTAACATTTCGAACGGAGTTGTATGACCGGTGAAATGCAAAAAGACCGCACCGGAAGCAGTATACGTGACTTAGTGGGTATGAAAAATCTGCCGTGAGTTCGGGAAATCGTCAACATGCAGTTCTCCGACGCTGCTAAGCACACAATGGAAAAGAAGAAAATAAAGTGCGAACATGAAAACATCAATGGAAAACTGCGAGCGTTATTCTCGGGCCGGCAACGCCTAGATACATGATGCACAGTCTCGTATACACAGTAAATACGTTAGGACGACTCGTATTGCAAGGAAATTCACGATACTTTAATTGCTGTTAAAAATGGGACAACGGGAAGCATCCTCATAACATCTAAACGAGTTGTCGCATGTTACAGCGGGCGGTTCGAAATTGAAAAAAAAGAGGAGTACGTTGAGCGACAAATGCATTTGCGGTCGCTTGCTTCCCGTAATAACCGAGCGTGGCAACGTAAAGTAACACAATCGGTGTACTTATCACAGACACATCAAATTCGCAAATTAAGCTTCATTAGTTTCTTAACAGAGATTCAGAATAATTAATTTTAAATAGGGGTGATACGAATTATAATAGATTATGAATATAAAATTTAATTATAACGAATTTTTAATATAGATTTAAATTGTAATAGAATTTAATAGAAATTTAATATCTTGGTACATTTCCAATGGAGAGAGAAATATAATTAGAGATTTTAAATTATAATAAATTTGTAATACAAGTTCAATTAGAAATTTTAACTTATATATTTTTGACAGAAATTAAAACCTTAATATATTTAATAACAACTGACATCTAGTAAAGAAGGTACAGCGATTTAATTATGCAGTGAAGTGAGACTTATGTAGAAGTTGACTTCAAGTGTAAACACTGTTGATAGCAATGCTATAAATTATCAAAATGCAAGCAGCACGAAATGCATTGTGTTCAATGCCATCGCTGATTTATCGGTAAAACATTCGTGCCAGGAAAGTTCAGCATTGTCGAAACGACATTGAGAAGTGTCGATACTCTGTACAGTTATGGTTAAGTGGACGCGTATATATTTACACCGTATATAATAAATTTGCATACGTCGATGCTGATCCAACGGCGTCCGCGTGCCGATATGTCCTGACAAGCATTAACGCGCACGTCCCGCGAAATTTTTCAAACAATCGCTCTATCATATCTGAATTTTCTTTATTTTCGTAGGAACGCGGATAACGTTCGCGCAACGCGCACGTTGCGCAACTGTTCGTTACCCGTTTCATTATCCGCCTCCGCGTTCATCACGCGCAACAGAACGCCCGGCATTGTAACGATTAATTTGCCGAAATATCGCAGATAAAAATCCGACGAAAATATTGCGATACTGTCCCCGTACTTGCTACTTTATGGCACCCAATTAAAAGCCCCAATGACGTCTCATTGATTCCCGTAATTCAAGTGCGGACGATCATCTGATTAGTGCATTAAATTCTCCCTAATTTTCCTTCGTCTTGTAAACAAAAATGGAGAATTTGGGAAGGCAAGATACGATTATTCGAGCCTTGTACCTCGTTTTTATAATTATATAAATATTATTATTGTTCTAAAAACGAGCCATGAGGCTCGAATAATCGAATCTCCTCCTCCCAAATCGTTCACTTTTGTTCACAAGCTGTTGAAAAATTGGGGAAAATTTACTGTAATGCGTTCATGGCGGAAACCGAGAAAAATGGCTATCAACCTGCATACCGTCCTTTAGAATTAGATTCTGCAACGCTGGAAAATGTTATTGTCAAGACTCACGGATTGCTCGCAGAGGAAATTCATCGGTTTTATTACGAGTAGACCGCGGATCTTAATGCAAAATAAAAATTCTCCGATCGCAGCGAACAGGAGTTAAATAAAAATTTATTTTCATTCTCAATGGTTCCATTCAGTTAATAATAACGAGATCTGTGATCAAAGTTTACGAATGATAGATTATTATTATCAGACAAATTGTGAAAACGAAGAAGTGTTAATTCAGTGCAGAAAGAAATCGTAGTGCAAGTTCGTAGTGCATGCTCGAATATGCAGTCGTATTTAGAATAATCAGATATTGCAGCTTCGGATAATCCAGATTCTACCGTGCGAATAAAATAAAAGCGTAACAATATTTCCGATGAAAATAGAGAATTCTCGGTGACGTTCCTTATTTCGAATATTTAGAGCGATAACTAATTAGCGCTGTCATCGGGGTTCCATCGACGGCCGTGTCGCGGCCACGGAAAAGTATCCATCGACCCGCATTTGCGATGCAGATGCGGGAAACCGGCGGTGAAAACGCGTGAATTTTCTTGAATCTGTGCGGGGCAGACGCCGTTTCCGGTCGCCGATGCAGGGAATCTTGATTTACAATGCAGAGTAGCCAACGTTTTGCGGCTCGCGAATGCCAAAACCGCGCGGATCTGACCCTTTTCGACATTACCATTTTCCTCTTAAAACATAGGACGCGCAAGCTTTCTCCGCGTCCCTCGATACGGGGTGGTCCGTCAGTCCGCGCTACCCTAATGCATTTGCCGCGACACGGGTCCACGGAATTTGGCGTATCTCAGTCGCACACGGTCAATTTAACAGCGTGTCACGCGTCAATTTATCCACGACAAAATATGGCCCCGACGCGACGCGTCATGTTGCGTCCCCGGGCGGGAGTTGCTAATGTATCCCTTTTCTCGTGGAAGTGGACCACCAAAAAGGTCAGTACGTTGAAGCCAGACAAAGGGGTGCATGGCTAGCAAGCAGCGACCTCTCCGTGGTTCCCGCTATGAGTACCTGGAGGGGCATGGTTAAATAAATGTGCTCAATCGGCCATAAACCTCGGGGGAAACCAATGCTGCCACTGCGAAGGACTGGGGCCTGACTGTGTGTCTACGCTTGAGGGTCGGCGACCTCACCTCCCAGAGCCAAGTAGGGTGTTTGTAGGGCCTAGCCCAGGCGATAACAGGTCCGGTGGAGCCAATGGGCAGGGTGGAGCCCATAAGAGAAAAAGGGAGGTAGTGCCCAAATAAAATAAAGGTTCCGGTGGAGCCCAGAAAAGAAAAAGGGAGTGGTGCCCAAATGGGAGGTAGTGCCCAAACGTAAACCAAAGGTCCGGTGGAGCCAAAGGGCAGGGTGGAGCCCAGCAAAGAAAAGGGAGTAGTGCCCTAACCGGAGGTAGTGCCCAAATAAAACAAGAAGAAATCGCCAGCCGAAAGTCGTACATCCACAATTGACCAATGCTATTCAAACGGACACGATACGAAAACGAACTGGAAAGGACGAAGGCGGGTGGGAAATTTAAAAACCAATTAATGCCAGACAAAAAATACAAAGTTAGGGCCTCGGACACAGGGACTCCCGTCCCTGGGGTCCCTGTGGCGGAATTAACCGCTAAGGATAGGAGGAACACTGGCAACGACCTAGGCAATACAATAGGACTAGATTCGGGTATACGTTTGGACGGGATCGGTCTTCGCGCCATCCGCGTCCACCTCGTAAGGTGCGACGCTACGAATATAGGGAATAATAGGAAAAAGAACCCCCGCGTCCCCCCAACCCCAACGCGAAACCGCGGCCCCGCGATCGCGAACGTAGCCACGGGAATTAGGATCCTACAGCTGAACATGCGACGTTCAGCTGTAGTAACGGGCGAAATTAGGGAGCTAATAGCGCAAAAGCGACTGGACGTCCTGCTCCTGCAGGAACTAAACGTCAGAAAGCAAGGCGCAGAATATAGGGTAAACGGATTAGGGACCGGAGTGAGGGTGGCGGCGGTGAAAACCCACTCCACGTGGGCCGCTGTCGCCATCCCCAACCCTCACTTTGAGGTCACGTTCATCTCACAGCTCAGTAACCCGCACTGCGCATGTGCGGAGGTGCTGACCCCCGGCTTCTCCTTCTACGCGGTATCCCATTATTTCCAATACCAAGACTAGATAGAGAAGCACCTCAAGCACTTGGAAACGGTACTCCTGGCATTGAGGGGGAAGAGAGTGATAATTTCTGTCGACGCGAACGCGCCATCCTCGCTCTGGAGCCCGCACAGCACAGACGAGAGGGGAGCGCAGTTAGAAAGATTAGTTTCCGCGTTTAGATTAACTATAGCTAACGACGCTAGTCAACCACCCACCTTCTGGACGCCAACAGGATCGTCATACATCGACGTTACCTTGGCATCCCCCTCCATGGTCCCCTATATTAAAGAATGGAGGATCAGAAGCGAATGGGCGACTAGTGATCATAATGCCATCGACATCCGACTGCGGGCACCTAGGGCCGCGACGGGAAATCAGGGAGCAGCGAACTCTCGGTTCGACACTCGTCGAGCGGATTGGGAGCGGTTCTCGGAGGCCCTGTCCGACCACTCACGGTCGAGGCTCGAAGTCCTGAGTTTGAGGTCGGTGGAAGATGTTGGTAGGATGGCAGAGACGCTCACAGCCGTCATCACTGACGCCTGCACCGCGTCAATGCCTAGGAAAAGGAAATTTAGAAAGTCCAACCCGTGGTGGACAAAAGAGCTAACAAAGCTCAAAAAGGCCGTGTACAGGCAGAGGCGTGCCTCCCAGAAGACGATAGACGGACCCTCCCGCCTCCAAAAACTGCAGGAGTACCGTACTTCGTTGCGGAACTACAGCAGGAAGGTGAAGAGGGCGAAACGGGAAAGCTGGCAAAACTTCGTGACGTCGAACGGGAACACGGAGCCCTGGGGCATCGTATACAAGCTCCAGGCAAATTAATTCCGTGTAGAGAAAGTATTAAGCACACTCCGGCGCAACGATAAAAGCACAACCGGTGCTCTGGAAACCGCCAGCGAGCTTCTGGAAGCCCACGTCCCTGACGACCGACCTGAACTCGACTCGCCGACACAAAGGGTTCTCCGGGAAGAGGCGCGAATTGCCCCGAATACCGCCGACGCCTCGCCCTTTTCCTTGGTGGAGGTGGCCGGAGCAATTCGTTCCTTCGGAAATAGAAAGGCGCCAGGACCGGACCTCATTGAGGTACAGGTCCTGAAGGCCTCCGCGAAAACAATCCTCGGGGAACTCACGCGACTATTCAATGGGTGCCTTCAATGGGGCGTCTTCCCCTCCGCCTGGAAGGTGGGCTCTCTGAGAATCCTCCTGAAAGGCGAAGGAAAGGACGAGAAGGACCCAAAGTCCTACCGACCGATATGCCCCCTCTCCGTGATCGGGAAAACATTTGAGAAGCTCCTTAAGAGCAGATTAGAGCAGACGGCGATGGCGACGGGACGCATCTCCAGCAGACAGTACGGGTTTGCGCGCGGAAAGTCGACTGAAGATGCAATTGTCGAGTTGCGCCGCATGGTTGATGAGATCGAACATCGGCATGTGATCGCACTACTCTTCGACATTTCCGGAGCCTTCGACAACGTCTGGTGGCCCCTAGTGTTAGGTAGTCTTAGGAATCGAGACTGTCCGCGCAACGTCTTCGAGGTAATCTCCAATTACTTCGAGGACCGCAAGGTCAGTCTCACAGTAGGAACAGAAAGGATCTCCAAGCGCGCGACAAGAGGATGCCCGCAAGGTTCCGTCCTCGGCCCCGCGTGCTGGAACCTTATGTTCGACGGTCTCCTGAGGTTACTCGAAACCTCAGTTGAGAATAGGTTTGTAGCATACGCGGACGACCTCATCGTCCTCGTGGGGGGAAATAGCCGCAGAGACCTAGAGATCGAGGGTCAACGCGTTGTCGACCAGATCCTAGGTTGGTGCAGGACAGCTAAATTAGAGATATCCGATTCGAAATCGGAAGCGATCGTACTCCGGAATGGGTACGTAGATAGGGAAAAAATAGGCCGACGGGGAGGATCGCGTCCCGATAGAAAAAGGAAAGCAGTCCGCGTATCGAAAGTAGATTTTCAGAAGAGACCGCCGGTCATTCGGATCGGAGCGAGGTCAATTAAATTCAAGAACACAGTTAGATACCTAGGCGTCCACTTAGATAGGGACATGGGTGTCCGATCCCATTGTCAATATATCAGCGACAAAGTCGGGTCGCTCTTCGCGAAACTTGGCAGGTTGGCGAGACAAGGATGGGGGCTCGGTTTCAGAGCACTCTCGGCTTTGTACCGCGGGGTCTTCATCCCGGTAGCGACTTACGCCGCTGCAGGATGGGCTGGAGGCAGGGGAGCTGGGAATACTCGGAGCCGCTCAGCGCCGTGCTCTCATTTCGGTAACTGGTGCATATCGCCGGTCATCGTGGGATAGCATGTGCGTGGTGGCCGGTACCCCCCCCCATCGGACTTGAGCTACAACAAGCCAAAGCCCTTTACCAGGTTAGGAGAAATATGGACGCCAGGATCGGTAACATCGTGGTCCCAGCGGGAACCAACGATGCGAAAATTAGGATCGTGGCTGAGGTGAAAAGGGTGTGGCAATCCATGTGGGACTCCTCCCACAAAGGCCGCACAACTTTCACCTTCTTCAGCAGCATCGAGAGAAGGATGGCGGCCGGGTGGATGATACCGAACCACTACACCACACAAGTCCTCACTGGACATGGAAATTTCCGTTCGCGCCTCTTCGCGTACGGTGTTGCCGACAGTGAGGCGTGTGGGTGTGGTCACGGGTCGGACACGGTAGACCACTTCCTTCTCCACTGCAAGGATTTCGACCCGAAGAGAGAGGCTCTGCGGGACATCACCCCTAGCGGAAGCTGGAAATGGCCTGAGGCGGCACAACACTTCGTGTCGTCGGAAGAAGTCTTCCAGGTTTTCGCATCCTTCTGCCGGGAAACCCTTTGGTTAAAGGACTTCCGGTAGGAAAAATCCTGACTCCAATACCCATCCCGATTTCCTAGGTCTTCGTTTAGTGGACGCGAGGCGTCGCGTCACGAGTTTGCCTCCCCGTGGTTCCCCGTGGGCGCCAGCAGATGGATGGAAACTGAAATTCGCTGGCGGCTAAAGAACTCGTCCATTGTAAACGTCTCAATGGCACGTGCGGATTTTTCCTCGGCCCTTTCCCTTGAACGTGGGGCCGCTGGAAGTAGATAGAAATTTAGTCGTGTATGCCCGAACGGGCGAGGAAGCATATCCGCGTCACCTTCGTGGTGGCCGGATTCACACTAAACTGTTGCGTCCCCGTAGCGTTTACGACGTTGACCCTTCGACACGGTCAATTCGTGGCACTGACCCGAATATTCGGAGCGACGATTAATTATTTTCATTACGTGCGAAGCCGTTCGTTTGTCACGAGGGTCGTTGGATCTTCGGGGAATCTTCTTCAGAAGGGAGAATTGTGTGAGCTCTTGTTAATATTACGTAAAATCAAATGTACAGTAATGTGTCCATAATTGACGCTGAGATTGTGCACAAAAATGGACAATTTGGGAGGAGGAGATACGATCCCCCCGTGTCCGCTACCTTGTCGTGGTGGGGGGGCTTCGTGCCCCAATGATCCTCAAGGCTGTGCCGGCGGGGATTTTATACCCTGGCAGGTTCTACCTAGCCGGAGTGGCTTGAGGTGAGGGGCCAACTAAAGTCGGACACATACCGTAAACCTGTGGTCATGTTTTACAGGAACGGGGGTCTTGCCTTAACCGGCCGGACCGCGAGGATGACAACCTCTCTAAAAAATCCCTAGCCCCAAGCAGCGTTGCGCGGTGAAGAGGGCGTAGCTGGAGTAAGCGCCAGCTATGGTTGGTGGGTGCACCAATCTTTAGCGGACAACCCCGGGGTACCTGGCGACCCCCCGGGCGTATTAGCCTTCCCCGGGTATGGCGGCTCTACCCGGGGTGACCTCCTTTCCGACCACACTCGTGGGATGAATTATGGATTCTTCTTTTTCAAATACAACCGGGGAGGGGGGAAACGAGCGTGAGGTGGAGGTGCGCGGGCCTATCGTGCGCCTCAAAAGATGTACAGAGCCGGTGTCGCGGAGGCATTCTGCAACACGCGGCGCAAAGAGGCCTGCGGAGGGCCTTGGCGACTGCGACGGGGGGGAGGAGTCGGACTTCTCCGTCTCCTCCCACCACTCGTCGCAGAGCGTCCCGGGCACCTCCACGAGGAAACGGGGCCGGCCACCGACGACCGGGCAATACGTTGGCCTCCAAGAGGCCAAACGTAGAGAGGCTGAGGCTGAGAGAAGCCTCATAGCGGGCATTTTCGACCCGGTTGCCCCGGGGCCGAGGCCTGAGAGGACAAGCGACCCGCTTCCGGATGAAGTGGAGGTCGCTGCTGATTTCCGAGGCCGCCCGACGCGGGACGTTGCGGCGGCAGTTATGGAGTGCCTGGGCGATGTGGCCAGAATCTCCAATGCTGCGACGGGCCTGAAGGCCAGTGCGGTGCGGTCCCTCCGGACGGCGGCCCTGAGCAGCCGGGTGGGCGTTGCGGAGCTGGCAGTTCGGTCGGCTCCCAGCGCCACCCGGCTGTTGGAAGCCGAGAATGCTCAACTAAGAGAGCAGTTGGCGGAGTTGCGGGCGGAAGTCGCCCGACTCCGTCAAGCGGTGGAAGCGGGGCCGGCTGTTGCCGGGATGGCTCCGCCGCTGCCCCCTGATGGGGGCAAGGGGTTGCTGCCGGTTATCGGCGCTCGGGGGCCCCAGTCACCTGGGCGAGGAGGGTCCTCGCCCCCACCCGCGGCTGTGCCAGCCGACTTGCTGGCACAGATCGGCTCCCTTATCGATGCCAAATTGGCATCGTTCAGAAGGGAGCTGGTCCCGCGGGTGCGAGGCCCGCGATCGGCGGCACCCGTGCCGCCAGCCCCACCCCTGCCGATGGACAGGAGGGGGGGAAAGAAAAAGGGTGGCAGTGGGGGAGCGACTGTGGTCGCTAAGGCGACACAAATGCAGCCCGCCCCCACTGTTGCGCCGCCCTCCACCACACCTCCAACTGAGGTGTGGTCAAAGGTAGTTGGCCGGAAGGCCAAAAGGGCGGCTGCCGCAGATAAACCTGCGGCAGCTGCCAAGGCTGCTTTGACCCAGAAGGCGGCGAGGCGGGTGGCACCGGCTGCTCCCAAAAGGGCTCCCCTGCCGCCGCGTCCGCCCCGCACGGCTGCCGTTACTTTAACGGTACCGGCCGGCGGGGCGATGAGTTACGCCGAGGCGATGGCCACTGCCAGGTCCAAAATAGACCTGGCAGAAATTGGCATCGCCTCGCTGAAGCCCAGGAGAGCGGTGACGGGGGCAATCATCTTAGAGGTCCCCGGAGCTGATGGTGCAGCCAAGGCCACTGCCCTGGCCTCTAAGATGGCTGACGCGCTGGCAGGGACCGGCGTGAAGGTCGCGCGCCCAATCAAAAAGGCCGACCTTAGGGTGCGCGGCCTGGTCGACTCGACCACGCCGGTGGAGGTCGCCGCAGCTGTCGCCCGTGTTGGAGGGTGCGACCGGGGGGATGTGAGGACCGGCGAAATCCGGTCTTCCCCCTCTGGTTTGGGCACCCTCTGGGTCCAGTGCCCTGCTGCGGCCGCACGCAAAGTTGCGGTCGCCGGCAAATTGACAGTGGGCTGGACCCAGGCGACGGTGGAGGCCCTCAGCGCCCGGCCCTTGCAGTGCTACCGCTGCTTTGGCTTAGGCCACACGAGGCAGCGGTGCACTGCGGCCGAGGATCGGTCCGGCTGCTGTTTCGGGTGCGGCAGTCAGGACCATAAGGTGGCTGGCTGCACAGAAAAGCCAAAGTGCCCGCTTTGCGCGGGAGCTGGCAAGCCGGCCGGCCACCGCCTCGGCAGCCGGGCGTGCCCTGCCAGCGCGAGACGCGGCAGAGGAAGCAGGGGGAAGAGAACCACGACGGCCAAGGCGGCAGCCGCCGTGGCAGCTCCTAAAACAAAGGATCCGGCACCCAAGGATGCCACCGTCGCGCCCGCGGGGGCGGTTGGGGCTGATAAAACACCAGACGCCACCGCTCCCGCGGCAGCGATGGAGATTGAGGCGCCAGAGTAATGGGGCCTACTGGCCCTATTATTCAGGCCAACCTGAACCGCTCGGTCAGGGCACAAGACCTTTTTGTGCAATTCCTGGCCGAGCGGGGTGCCGGGTTGGCCGTAGCGGCGGAGCCGTACCGGGTCCCCGACCATCCACATTGGATGGGGGACTTGGACGGCTCCGCCGTTATAATATGGGCAGGTCGGCCGGGGTCCCCGGCGTGCTCCGTTATCGAGCGCGGCCGGGGATACCTGGCCGTTGACTGGGGCGGCACCGTGGTTGTGGCGATCTACGCACCTCCGAGGTGGTCCCTCGTGGAGTTTGAACAGTTTCTGGACGTGGTGGGGAGATGCGTCTCCCGCTGCCAGCCACGTCCGGTGCTGGTCCTGGGGGACTTCAACGCCAAGTCTTCAGCTTGGGGTTCCCCCGGGACGGACCCGAGGGGCCGGGAGGTGCTTGATTGGGCGGCGGGACTCGAGCTCCGTCTCCTAAACACGGGCTCGGTCCATACGTGCGTGCGGTACAACGGGGGGTCCATCGTTGACCTATCATGGGCAACGCCCCCGGCCGTGCGCCGTATTACGGGGTGGAGGGTGGCGGAGGAGGTCGAGACGCTATCCGACCACAGATACATTGTTCTCGGCCTCTCCGCCGCCCCATCGACACCCCGACGTCGCCCCGCTGATGAGGGATCGCCTCAGCCGCGGTGGGCGCTGAAGCGCCTCGACCAGGACGCTCTGATGGCGGCAGCCCACGTCGTGGCCTGGCCGGCAACACCGGCCGGGCCAGTCGACGGGACAAGGGAGGCCCATTGGTTCCGGGGCGCAATGACGTCGATTTGCGACGTCGCCATGCCCCGGGCCAGGGTCTTCCCGAGGAAGGCGGTGTACTGGTGGTCGCGCGCGATAGCGGATTTACGCACAGAGTGCGTCCGCGCGCGACGCCAGTACGCCCGCGCCCGTCGACGACGACGCTCCGACGTGGAGCTGGCTATCCAGCTGTATGGGCGATACAGGGAGAAGGTGGTCGCCCTGCAGCTGGCCATCAGGCAGGCGAAGAGCCAGGCCTGGCGCGACTTTCTCGGGTCTCTGAACCGAGATCCGTGGGGGCGCCCATACAAAATGGCGATGGGACGTTTACATCCCTGGGCGCCCCCTCTGACGGAAAGCCTGGATCCGGGGATGCTCGGACGGATCGTGGACGCGCTATTCCCCGTCAGCGGGGAGGCGTCCCGGCCCGTCCCTCAGCTAGAGGGACATGAGTGGTCCCCGGATCTGGAGGTCGCGCCGGAGGAAATGGCCGGGGTAGTCAAATGGCTTCGGGGCAAGAATACTGCCCCGGGGCCGGACGGTATCCCCGGCCGGGTCTGGTTGCTTGCCATGAGCGTCCTGGGCGGGAGGCTCAGAAGCCTCTTCTCCGGGCTCCTGAGGTCCGGGGGTGTTCCCGGACCTCTGGAGGAGAAGTCGGATGGTCCTCTTAAGGAAGGATGGGAGGCCTGCGGATTCTCCCTCCGCGTACCGGCCCATTTGCCTCCTGGACGAGGTGGGCAAGATCTTTGAGAAGATTATTGCTGCCCGCCTCGCCAGGCACCTGTCCCGCGTTGGCCCCGATCTGGCGGACTGCCAGTTCGGCTTCCGGGAGGGGCGATCGACGGTCGACGCAATCGACCGTCTAAAGTCCCTCTCGGACAATGCCGTGGCACGGGGCGGGGTGTGCTTGGCGGTGTCGATCGACATCGTCAATGCATTTAACACCCTGCCCTGGTCCGCCATTAGGGAGGCCCTGGTTGAACACCAGGTGCCTCCCTATCTGAGGCGGGTGATCGGGGCCTACCTGCGGGACAGGTGGGTGGAATACCCGGGCCGGTACGGGACGATACGGAGGGAAGTGGACTGCGGGGTCCCACAGGGGTTCGTGTTAGGACCACTCCTGTGGGACCTGGGATATAACGCAGTCCTGAAGGCCTCCCTGCCCGACGGTGCCACTGTCGTCTGCTATGCGGACGACACGTTAGTGGCCACCGTCGGGGACACCTTCGAGAGGACCATCCGACGAGCGGAGGTTGCGGTGGCAGCCGTCGTCGCGAAGATCCACGATCTGGGGCTGAAGATGGCCCCGGAGAAGGCCGAGGCCGTCTGGTTTGGACGGCCTCGGTCGCGGCCACCGGCCGGATCGTGGATCTGGGTTGGAGGAGCCTGCGTCGAGGTGAAGTCCGAGATCAAGTATCTCGGACTGATCCTCGACAGCCACTGGAGATTCGGGGCGCATTTCGGCCGCCTCGTCCCCCGAGTTGAGAGGGCGGCGGCCTCGCTCGGCCGCCTGTTACCCAATCTCGGGGGACCGGATAACATGGTGCGTCGCCTATATCTGGGCGTGGTGCGGTCCATGGCCTTGTACGGCGCCCCGATCTGGGGGCCGTCCGCGAGGGCAAGCCGGCGCATCACTTTGTTGTTGCGCCGGCTTCAGAGGCAAATGGCCCTTCGCCTCATACGGGGTTACCGCACCGCGTCTACCGTGGCGGCGCTTGCTCTGGCGGGAGAAATTCCCTTCGAGCTGCAGGCGGCGATGCGCGCCTATGTCTATAGGCGCATATGCATCGCTGGCCGGGCTCGGGGGGACCCGCCGGAGCAGGAGGCGGTCGACGGCTTCGAACTCCAGGCCCGGGGACTAGCGCTCGCCAGATGGCATGCGGAGCTTTGCTCCCATGCCGCCGAGCGCGTCCCCGGGGCTCTCCTGCCACACTTCACCTCGTGGCGGGAGAGGCGGTTTGGCAGGCTCACCTACCGTGCGACGCAGGTGTTCACCGGGCATGGCTGCTTCGGTGTCTACCTGTGTCGCATCGGTCGGGAAGCGACGACGGTGTGCCACCACTGTGGCGCGGAGGAGGACTCGGCGCAGCATACACTGGAGGTATGCCCCGCCTTTTCAGTGCTGCGCCGAGTCCTAAGACGGGAAGTTGGTCGCGACCTCGCTCTCTCCAGCTTAGTTGGGGCCATGCTGGAGAGCCCAAGAAAATGGGCGGCAGCCATCGCCTTCTGCGAAGAGGTGATGCTGCAGAAGGAGGCTGCCGAGCGGGGTCGCCGTGAGCGGGGGGTGCGGCGTGTGCGCCCACGCCTAGAGCCCCCCTCCCCGAGCAGATGAGAATAGGCGGGCGGCGGGTGTACCAGATTACTGGTTTAATTGCCCGCCGCCCGCCACCCCCCCCCCAACTGAAGCTGTCCTCCCCATATTGGGAGGACGAGGCGGTGTGGGGTGCGGTCCCCCGCACCGCCGAAGCAAGATGATTCATGGGGGGAGTATAAATCTCCCCCCCCCCCCGGGACGCGGCCGGCCACCGCCATTCCATCCTGGTGGCCGGCCAGGCGAGGGGGAGCCGCGGTTGTGTTCTGTAAGAGTTCCCGTGGCTCCCCCGCTACTCGCCAGCGCCCTAGGCCGCCGTGGGGGTTTTAGCGGGTCAAAACCCGCACTACCCCCGCCCCGCCCCTCGGGCGGGACGGGGGTGTCTGACCAGCAGATTTCCCCCACGTTAAACAAAAAAAAAAAAAAAAAAAAAAAAAGGAGGAGATACGATTCTTCGAGCCTTGTAGCTCGGTTTAATAGTTAGTAACAATCGATAACCATAAAAAACGAGTTACAAGGCTCGAAGAATCGTATCTCCTCTTCCAAAATTGTCCATTTTTGTGAAAAATCTGAGCGTCAATTAGAGAGATATTACTGTAATTGTAAACTGAGTGTAACTTTTAATATGGTATTATATTTGTATACTTCTATTTTTTATTATTCCTAACATAGAAATTTACAAATAAGCTTTTGTTTAAATACCAATAAAAATGTAAAAGTTAATTTGATTCTATAATTATTCACACCACGGTATAATTTTCGTAAAGCCTATGTAAGCTTTTGTAAATATTACGTTCGGTTATGTAAAGATTAGAACTTCGTTAAAAGGTTATGTAATGTTATGTCAAGGTTATAAATTTCAAAGTTATTTTATTACATAATCAGCTGTAATTATAGACTCAGTGCAACGTTTAACGTAATATCATATTTGCATACTTCGTATTTCCTATTACTATTGTTATTATAAAAATATACAAATATACTTATAATTCAAATACCACAAAAAACATAAAAATTAAATTGATTCTATAATTATTCACGCCGCAGTATAATTTTCGCTGACCTAACGTAAATTTTCGTACACATTGCGTAAATCAAATGTAATCAAAAATGATGCCATCGTGAACGATCTAAAATAAATAAATAACAAGATCGTAGAGATTGCAATGGAACGTTCATAAATTCGCGCGGGAAATCGGAATAGAGCTCGCAAAAAAATGTGATGGGACGCGTGTATAACCGGTTTTATCAAATGCAAATCTAGGGTTACAGAGCGCCGATCTGAAACGACGTTAATTGCGCGAGAACTTCATACTGTATCAAACTTAGCCGTGTTTGGTCCTAAAGTTAGACGTATCTAGCCCCGCAGCTTGCGGTAATATTCGCGATACAGATGTACGCGTTCTACGGCTGCATCATAGGGTCGAGTTCGCGCGCCAGCGGCCCCGTCGTGATATTAATTCGCCTGCTCGGATTATAAGTTACATGTGTTCCTATTTCAGCATTATCGGTTTCGCTGCGAGCCGAAACGCCTGTCCGACGGAATCTCTTTACCCCGGGAATAACGTTATTATCGCGTTACCTCAGACGTATCCCCCGTTTCCATGGAAATCGACGGAACAGAAAATCCCGGGGCCGTTTAAACGCGATAATTCGTTTGCCGACGGTTTCCGAACGGCTCTTGTTTTAATCAACGGTTCCGGCCTGTGAATGGAAACCCGGAACCGCGCGGGGGCGCCAGACGGAAACAAAAGGAGAGGGTGCCGATGCGCCCGCGGTCTAGCGCGGATAATTATATCTGACCGCTTTTCCTCGAGTGTCGCCCAATTAATTTCTGCTTTTTTTCTTTTCCCGTGTAGCGTCGCGCCGCCGCCACCGCCGCCACCGCCGCTGGCTCGATACGTTGTCGCGGGAGAACGCGACACGCGGCCGGTCCATAAACCGGGAACGTGACCCAGGCCTGTGTCGCCGGCATAATCTCGCGGACGCGCTTCCCTCGGCCGCAATAAAATGGAAAACAAACACAAACGCGCCCGACATTTCAGAGCACGGTTAAATTGACCGTCGATTTCGCAGACCAGCATGTTACTTTAAACGTACCGACGATTTTTTCTGGCAGGAGGTAACTCGGGCATGGCCCGACGAAAGTGATCGTCGAAAGAATAAGACACTCGCGGTTTTTTCGCGGGTTCCTGTTTCGCTTGTGCACCATGGTGGGAAAGAAGTCGATCCAGGTCGTGTAAATTTAACTGTACGGATCGCGTGTGAATTTAAACGTACGAAATTCGTGTGAATTTTACTCTGTGCCAAATTTGCGGAAATTCAACTGTGCGAAATTCTTGTAAATTTACCTGCGAGGATTGAACTGTGCGTACTTTGTGTAAATTTAACCGTACAGAATGGGCATAAATTCAACTGTGCGAATTTCGTGCAAATTTAACAGTACGGATTGCACGTAAATTTAACTGCGCGAATTTCGTGTAAATTTAACAGTACGGATTTCACGTAAATTTAATTGCGCGAATTTCGTTTAAATTTAATAGTGCGGATTTCACGTAAATTCAACAGCGCGTATTTCATGTAAATTTAACCGTGCGCCACTGTATCGTATTCTCGACGGGCCGACAGCGAATTTCGACGCGTGGCCCACCGATCGTAAAAACCAAGGAAAGAAAAAAAACACGAAAGAAATAAAGAAAATCGGTGCTGACGAAAGATAAGTAAGATTTAACTTACTCTCGAGCGGACGATTTACGCAGCGCCACTTCCTTTTGTGGTGGGCACCAATACGAACGCGTAAACCGTTCAGCTCGCTGATAAGCCACGGAATGCTGGCAATGGGGGCGGAAAGCTCGGAAACGTGACCGGCTGCATCATCGAGCGTTACACCGGGGTTTGCGCAACTTTCTTCATTTAACTTGACTTCCGACATCCCCACTTCCCCGCCCCTCCACCGACGATTTCGTCGAGAGATGATGTATAATATCGTTGATCTGCTTCATAGTTATAGTGATTGGGAGCTTATCGAATGTAACGATTAGACTGCGGATTTTTGTGCGGAATAAAAATTGTCCGCGTCGATTGCAATAGAAACTAAAGGGACGGTTCTTTCCTTCAGTAATTATTTTAATCGACTGAAAATTATACATCGACATTTTTTAGTTCTTTCGATCTCTCTGTTATTTTAGATTTCAACTATTCGTCATAACTTTTCAGAAGAAGAAAATATTGAAATGTAGAAATTTGTTCAATATTTAAACAATATAGAATATGTATTGATTAGGAAAGAACTAAACATGATGAAAACAGGAAATATCGCGTACCGTATCTACAACTAGGATTACAACTACTTCACTTAATTCTACAACTCGCAACGCTCCTCACTCGACGACTCTCAAACACACTCTGTCCACTCCAAACACGCTCTTTCGACACAACGCCTGCCTTTCCAAAAACGTGACAATCGCATCCGCCGGCTCTCCGTCGCCAAGGGTTTTTCCCATCTGACCCGGCCTTCGCCAACGTTTCTCTTCTATTGCCTACCATAAATACAAAGTCTTAAAACTACGGTCTCCTAAGCCTAACACTCCTCCTCGTCCTAAACGTAACCACTAAATTACGATACTACAGAAATATTGAATATATTTCGAAAATAAATATATTAAATGTTACATATGTGTGTATAATGAAATATTAGAATAGAAATTTTTCAAAATTCGAACGGGTCGCGTGAATTCGTTTGAGATGTCAGAGGGAATATTTCTTGCAAATATTTTGCCTCCTTGCAACCAAAATTAACATTCATCACCAGCGCTTCCGTAGTCTTTTTGCCTAACACTAACATCAAAAATTCCCCGAAACAAAGTAATTTCCCTGACGAAACCAAAAACGTAAAACGAAAGATCACGATTTGTCCCAACTCCATCACGCTCTAAAAATCGTAGAAAAGTTGGATTCATTCGATCGTACCGCAACGCAAAACCGAAATACATTAGTGTCGCCCATGCGTGACCGACGACGCGGTATCGAGCGCATTATTCAATTACCGGACGCTTTTAAATAAACAGAGAGATCTGTTGGTAACATGCGAGCCGTGAGAATGGGATCGAACCTGACATTTTAATTCGTGCGGTTCCCGGGCAGCGTTTGCGAGAAACGAGGTCGGCACCGTCGTGAAACAGCGATCCTCCGCCGAAGTTTCCGCCGAAGTTCTTACGCACTGACTCCGCATTCCTGGAACACTGCTTACAAATCATTAGTAACAATTATTACTCGATTGCCTGCTCGTAACGAAGGACCTTTCGCCGTAAACCTCGGAATTGGGAATAGCGTGCCGGCGGACATGTCGCGAAGAACAACGAACTAAGACCCGGCGAAGGGAGGGAGATAGGGTGGTTGAACGCACAGAGGCATTAAAAGTCAAAAACTCATCATCGCGGCCAAGTGTCTGCAAAGTCGGCATAAAAGAGCTAATAAGGGACGGCGTTTTAAACACATAAAGTCCAACAGCTGCTTCAGCCGAGCTACTCCGCAGTGATAACAAAAGAAGTTGAAGTACTAAATCCGAAATGTTCCTGGACGCCGTAAATGCCCCGTCCATGTCGCACGCACAACTCTTAAAGTCCTCCCATGGGTAAGGTTAATATCGGCGCTATCGGAGACACGCCTTTTTTCACGGGACAGGAAAACAAAGTAATTGCGAGCAGCTTCGCATTCGGTTTTTTTCCTCCGTCATTGATTTCATTTTTAAGCTTTTTACGAGCACGGGCATACCTGCGCAGTTTGTCGCCGGGAATGTGTGGATGGCTCTTCAAGCCGAGTCTGACAACGATGGAAAATCCACCGGCGTAGAATGTCCTGTCGTAAATTGAGTACGTGACTACGTTTGTTGCCGTCAAAACACCGTTCTCAGGATATTTACGAGTCGACGCTATTATGTGTCACAGGAGTGGCGTAAGGCTCCAATATTTTCGTTTTAAATACACTTATACTTATTTTTCATGGGCTGCCCCGTCGGTGTACGGACGCGGACGTGCCGTACACGTATTTCTTCGTCAATTAACTGCTACATGCGCACCACCTTTCTTCCCAACCTTTGTCCAACTATTGCCCTTTCCACGGGCACTGTGTCTGCCGAACGTTTTTCCGCTGTCCATTAAAGCTTGACCAAATAATTTGGTGTGGATTTGCAGTGGATACGTAGCATTCGCGTGTTTAACCTTGTTAACACTTTTTGGAGTTTTGTGACTTCCGTTCATTCACGTGGCGATTTTCGTTAAAACTGACAATCGGTTTAACTTGAATTTAAAACTAGGTATAGAATTTTTTCGGAAATATCGAAAGTCAATTTTGGAATACATTTTTTCTGTTCGATTAGTATATACGCGGAATTACAATGATGCGACAATAAATAAAATATATGAAATATATAAAATAATGATAAAGAAAACCAGTACAGGTCGATCAACGTATTGCTCTAATTTCTCTAATTTTCTGCAGTTGTTGTTCCATCAGAAACCGAAAATTCGTGTGCGACGAGGGATGTAATTTTACGTTTGCAACAATCAACTGTAACCCGGGGTGCTCGGAATTTTTATTTCGACAGCCACGAACGCTTGATAACCGAGTTAGTGGTCTTAAAAATGATGTTCACTATTCTGCAGCCCCGAGTCTCCTGACCGTAAAAAATTTACGGACTAATGCAGTTCTCCAGAACGGACCTCATCCTATTCTTTCTTGCGGATGCAGTGCACTTCTCCGCAAGAAGAAATCTAAAAAGCCATTAACACTGAACTGAAATAATGGACAGTCTTATCTTCCATCACCAAGTTCTAAAGGTCCATTCGCCGGCTATATAGCGATTAAAGTATTATTAAGAGCACGCAGTCATGCACGATTTTTTTAAATAACACAGCACCTCGTGCCCCTGAAACTTGTTAACTTTTAAACATTTCTATGTAAAGCCTACTTTTAAACTACTTTTTACTTTAAATTTAATTTTATTCTCTCGATCAGTTTAATTTTTATTTGACGACTGTTATTTATTTATTTTTTAAGTTCGTTCTTTGTTGATATAGCAGATTACTCTGCCAATGTTCCTGGAAAATTATAATAATTTTAATCATTTACTTATTCTGGAACATCGAAATCTCCAAGTTACGCGTTTACGGGAATAAATAAATTAGCGATTATATTATTATTATTATTATTATATACAGGATAAAATTGCTGAATAGTAACATTTAAATGTCTCCATTATTTGTAGATACATCAGCGTACAACAAATTTAGTCACACACTGAATATTGTGATATTAAAAATGTGATATGGAAGGAAAAATGTTGTTTATTGCTTTGCCTCGTGGAAAATATTTCGAATACCACGTTCAGGAAGTAAAAGGCGAAATTTTATCGGGAAGCGTGTGGACCGCTGTACGCGTACGAGACATTGTGTGAGAAAAGCGAGGCGAAAAACATTTTTCTCTTGCAACCATTTTGCTCGCCCTGTCGAACAGTTTAGTTACTGCGCACGTTTGACTGCGGTTTGCTGAGAAACATGACGCTTGCTCTGCGCACAAGTAGCCATAATTGCTAAGCTTGCCGTCGGGCGTCTCGAGGTGTCAACATTGCACGATGGCGTTCGGTGACTTCTCAAAGGCACGAAACAGCTTTCGTTGTGCACTTAGAAACAGCAAAGATATTTCAATGTTTTTTTTCCACGCAGCTTCTTCGAACGCGTGTACGAAAATGATCAAAATTTCGGAACGAAAATAAACACGAATATACGACAAATGAAAATATGGTCTTCTTTCAAACTAATAAATGATCACGATAAGAAGAATACAAAGCCGGAGATTTATCGAGGACAATGAAAATAAAACGCGAACGGGTTACTATCGATCCACCAACAATGCCCATTACTTTTTTCGCCGTTGAGAAATTTGAAATGAATTTTTTATCGATGCCGGAATATGCCGCGCGCAAATGAACGAGAAAACTTGGTATAATTCGGATAATATTTGAATAAACGAGCCATCCCGGAAGGTCTCTTGTAATTTCAGTAATTGTCGAGAGAGGCTTCGATCGCTCTCGCTAGACCGAAGAGCTCTCGGGTTAAGTACAGCTGCGAACCGTGTCGTTCCGTGCAAATACCTTCGTTGCTCTCCCTGGACAGAATAAATTTGGATCGCAAAGAAAACAGGCGCCATCAAAATACTTGGACATTCAATATTCTCTAACAAAACCCATCGTCGCAGCGTAAGAGTTGAATGAAGAAGGGCCCGCGAAATCACTTTATCAAAGAAGGCGGCGCAGTAATAACCATTTCCTCGTTGAAATTGCAATCTCTCTCTCTGTCTGTCTCTCTCTCTCTCTCGTCGGGCGCGACAGAGAAAATGGAAAAATTGTTGGAAAGATTGTGTCCCTTAACAGAAGATGATGATGACACTCGTTACGATCGGCCAGGGGCGAGCGTCGTCGTTACGCAAACGACACTGAATAAATCTGGTGCTTCATGCGTGCTTAGGAATCGTCGCGGCGCTTCGCGGGGACAAGCGTTGGCCTAAGCAGAAGCGGCAAATTTGCGTCGAGTGACGTTACCTGCTTGCCTCGTACAGTAACGGACAAACGATTGAGACATCAAGAGAGAAGAAAAAGATCGGTTGAAGCGCAATTCGTCACACGAAATACGAGCAAACATCGAATCATCCAAGAATAATATTTAGTATTTAAATTATATGTATATATTTTGATGTAATATTTTTATAGAATATTTTTATATAAATATTTTGCACAATGTTTACGATTGGAAGTCAGTGGAATTCATTATTTCTTTCGAATCAAATTCACCCTTTTACAAGCGACACTCGCTGTTTTGCAAACGATACTCACCCTCCCACAAATTAAATTCACTTTCGTTAACCTTAGCTTTTGCAAATCAAGTTCTTCTACGTTGTTTTCTAAAACTATTCGAATGAAAATAACATTTACATAGAACAAGGAACATGAAATGCTCGTTTAACAGTAAACGTAGCCGCGTCTGTAATTTTCCTTCCAGTTTCGTAATTTCATCCACATATTCATGTAACAATAACGACAATCCGTGGGAGCGATGGTTGCAACAGAATAATTAACAACATCCGACACAAACTATTTGCCGAAATAATGTTCAATGTTTGAGAGCTTCAACTGATGGACGTGATCCCGCGGTTCCTGTGTCTTCTGGAAGATGACATCATCTAAAACGATAATGATCTCTGAAGAATTTCGCGAAAAATATTTCCAGCTGAAAAATTGTGAATGTTATATAAGTGAGACACATATTTGCAGATTGAGGAAGGAAACAAACCGAAGAAACAAGTATCAGTTGCATGTTTGGAACTGAAATTAAAATCCGTCGTCTTAAAATTAAGACCGCTGCTACTCTATGCAGCAAAGTCTACCGTAGACGAATACTTTGTATGCTAGCATAATCGCCGGCGGGGGAAGATCGAACCAATATAATCTGGAAAGGGATCAGAGGGAATTTGGAGCGAGAACAGGCATTTGCATGTTTCGGACACAGGTCAGCTTGAGCACAAGCGACCCCTGATACATGCTAATTAAGCTTCATGAATTTAAAATTGCGCTCGTTAACCGAGGCGCGTGTCAAACAATTTCATGTCACGATAATGATTATCTTCAGCTCGCTTTATTACTACGGGAGACCCATTTCTCGCGTGACGCCGCGAATTTAGGAAAAACCGGCGGCGGCGGCGGCGGCGGCCGTGGCGTGTTCGAAGGATCGCCCTCCGGAAAAGTTGGTTTGAGCCCGGCCGAACTCCGGGGTCAACTTATGCACGGATATACCCGGCTTTGATCGCGCGGCGACCGTTCCCCTCGATGAAAGGAGTCAAGCCCGCCGCGTCGAAGCAGGCCAGATAAACGTATCACGGCTGACGCCTTTGTTCCTGATTATGGAATTTTTTCGAGCGACGCGCAGCGTCCGTGTTTCCTTCTCGCCCGTTTAAGTTTTATTACCGCGAGACACTATTTTTATTCCGGGATTTATAACGGCCAGCTCAGCCGGCCTCGAAATAATCTCCCGCCAGGCTTTTCAAAAATTCCACTTTTTTCGGACAACATTTTCCTTAACGCTGCCCCCTACCCACACCATCCTGCACGCTGCTCCATCACGGTCGCGCGCAGGCTGCGACCAGCTGAAAAAGATGAACCGTCCATCGCACTTGCACTTTACTTACAACACCTGCGATTCTTTTTCTCCTTCCGGCGCGGCGGAGCGAGCCGCGAAGGGAACTATCCCCGGCTGAATTAGAGCCTTCCGAGCTGCTGTAACGAAATAAACGCCGACGCCCGGTTCAAACTGCGACCAACGTAATTACAGAGCTGCGCGGGAAGGGCTGGCCGCGCAGGTACGAAAATGAAATCGCGCTGGACAGAGAGTGTTTTTCTTTTTTTATCGGAGCGTCGCGTCGCTACGTTCGCGCGTCGCTCTCGCAGCGAGTTAACGAAAACCGCGGTGTCGCCGTGGGACGGCTTGCCAATATTATTGACGCGAATCTTGGAACAATGGGCAAGCAATATCGCGAAATAATAAATAACTTCGTCGCCGTTATCCGCGAAGCTCCCCGAGCGAATATTTGATATAATGCGTGCCCGGAATAACGGTGGGGGAGGGGAAGGAGCACGCCAGCGAGCGCCCGGCTCTTTAATCTATCGCCCACCTATCCTTGCTTCCGTTTGAGGCGTGGATAAAAATGCAGATTCCGAAAGGCCAGAAAAATGCTAACTACATTGATAAATGGCCTGCACAAATGGCCCATAAATCCTTCGAATGATGTACATCGTCTCCGCGGATCACCCGCGCAAACGACCAGTTTAAAACGGTGGGAGGGGAGGCGTGCGGATCCTCATATATTCCTCGGCTTTATTTATACTTGTGGATGTGTAATATCTAGACCACTGCTATTCGTGCAAGATGAACATTTTCCACGTCTATCGCAAAACGGTCCGGTGTAATCTTCTTTCTTTTTTCTTTTTTTTTAATGATTTTGCGACGTTCGCAAAATTCGTGTTTCACGCGAAGTACGTTAGATGCATTTTTTGAACATTATTTCAAATTGCTACACGTAGCTTGATGTTCAGAAAACTTTTCTTTCTTTTTACTTTCGAGCAATATTGATCTCGCTTGAGAATATTTTGCATTGCTTCTTATTTACGAAATTTTGTCAAAGTTGCATGTTGGTGAGAAGTATATATTTTTATAATAATACGATAAATGCAATAAGTATAACTATGTACGCTAGCGACGCTGGTAGCAAATGCGTTAATAAGTTCTAATTAATGTATCAACATTTTTAGTTTCGTTTCACCTTTTCACTATCTCCGATTCCACCCAATCATTTTTGGTAAAATTTTTCGAGTTGATTTTCGGTATTTGTTGCATTAATTAACTCCATTGGTCAAAGATTTTACACGACGATCGCGTTTCACGCGTGAACGAAAAATGTAAAACGTACGCGAGATGAAAAATGGTAGCACGCGAATGTTATTATATGTTCGTACAATGATAGTGGATGTAATTAAACTTTTATTTGAGAAAGTGAAATTTCGTGTGCGTCAACCTAACTTGCAACGTCGAGTACGTGCATTATCTCTGATGTTCATTCTGCCGCACTGAATGGAGACGGAATGAAGCATCGGGTGGAATGGGATTCTATTAAATGGTGCTTCCTGTTAAAAAAAATCCACTTCGACGATTTTCTGCGTTGTTCGAATAAAAGAATTCAACGGTTTGAATGGAATGGAGCTGTCTGGGGCTAATATTTTATTATTCGCATTAACTTATATGCTAATAATTGATATCTATGGAAACAAATACTGAATTCGATAAATTTCTCGGTTGTTATAGTGTGATATATTCAATTTTGAGAATAATATGGGACACGAAAATTGATAGCGAATTGCCATGCAGTGGGAGAGCTCTCGACGAATTTAATATTCAATCGATCCAGATCCCCGTTCGTACGACACATATTTACGGATGATAGTTATTCGCTGCGTAACGAGTCGGTAAATAGTCACACGATATTACCGTGTGCAACGTACACTGTTCAGATTTTTACCCGTAAATCACGACAGCAGCGGAATGAGGAAGATTCCATGGATCACAATAAATCGAAATGATGGAATATAACTTTTCCTCTGATTGAAAGTTCCACTCCCCCCCCCCCCCTACCCAAAAAAATGAATTTCGAAATCAATCGAGTACATGTGCAAATGACTGATCGTTGCTGTAACCGGTTGCAATACAAACTGCTACCGCGGCCATTTTTCTATACGGTTAACTTTATCTTTTTGGACAATGAAGCTTCGTACGAGGAGAAGTTACTTTGTCATTTTGACTTATTGCGAGCCATGGGATGTCCATCACTGACGGATAGAATTTACTACCTAACCTCTATTCTTATCTTTCTTTTGCACGATTTATGAATTTTCAACGAATAAAATATTCGAATAGAATATTGCAATTAAATAATCTAGTAAAATATTGGAATAAAACATTCGAATAAAATATTGGAATAAAATATTGGAATAAAATATTCCAATTAAATATTCGAATAAAGTATTCGAATAAAATATACCAATGAATAATTCGAATAAAGTATTGGAATAAAATATTCGAGTAAAGTATTCGAATAAAATGTTCGGACAAAAAGAGTTCCTTCGGATAATTATCGAGGATAATTGTCTTGGATAATCGACTATTCGAAACAATAGCCAACTGGAGCTAAAATAAATAATCGTTGGAACAAATAAGAATCTGAAACCAATTAATTCGTTTTAACGCGATCAACCGTACCTAAAATAAAAGACTGCAAATGTTCATCGAGCCTGTGATAGACCTGAATCCTTTAGTATCATTTGTGATATACGTCGAGCCTAACTGCGGTTGCAACATCTATGGTCTCACTGCAGATGATTCAGATCTCGGTGAAAGACAATCATAGTGCACCCGTAGAACATGATACCGGTCCCCTCTGTATAGGATACGAAATACACTGCGACCTCATGGAAAGCTGTAGATTCAGTAGCTATGGAAATCAATAACGGCAATCCCAGCCCTGTGGAACACGATATCAAGGATGTCGTATTCCTGGCACAGATATTGCGTTACGTTGTTTTACTTTCTTTCCCATTGACGATTAACGTTGATTTACGTTGTTCTACATTCTTTTTCTTTGTTTTGCATTGATGATTTACGTTGTTTTACGATGATTTACTTTCGTTGCTTCGTTCAGCGTTGTTGTTTAACACAGTATTACGTTGTTTTACATTGTTCTACATTGGTTTTACGTTATTTTATATTGGTTTACATTTATTTGCTTTTTGTTATCTTGCTTTTCGTTGTGTCGCATTAATCATTAACGTTGTTTTACGTTGATTTACTTTGTTTCACGTGGTTTTTAGAAATAGTATTACGTTGATTTACGTTATTACACATTGTTTTTACGTTGTTTTATATTGTTTTACATTGCGTTACGTTGTGTTACGTTGTTTTAGTTTGTTTCGCATTGGTGATTTACGTTGTTTTACGATGATTCACTGTCTTTGCTGTTTTTCGCGCACCAACACTGCGACCGTTGTTTGGTCTACGGGGGTTGTAAGTCCCCGATTCGAATTCGACAATGTAGTTCGCGATACTCTGTGCCCACTTATGGTAACAGAGCTGGTAGTGAAGGGTGTTGACTGTTACACTCTTTTAATAAAAACAACGACTTTAATTTAAAATACTAGTTATAATACACGGAGTGTTTTCAGTCTGTGTTACGGTGTAGAATGATTTGTGTATCAGAAGACTGTTGAATGATTGTTTGATGACTTCTGTTCATGACTATCTGCCCGCCTCGCGATGTGCAGGCACTTTTATTAAGGAAGCTTCTTTGTGAAGCTTCCCCTTCCAGGATGGAGAAGTGCACTGATTGGTTTTTGCCGAACGTTGTGTTTGTCCAATCAGTGCCCTTTTAAATTTTAGCAACACCCCGAGAGCAACAGGTCTCGGAGAGGACGTGAATGATTTATGACACGGTCGAAGGGTTTCCGCCGCCTTCAACGACACAAAGGAAATTCCTCCAGGTCAACTCACGGTAGCCTCGAGTACCGTGTTACGCACTCGGCTCGAGATGACCCTTCGGAAATCCCGGGTTTACGACACGTTATGGTTGGTGAGATAGCCGACAATTAGTTTTAGAGGCCAATGGTCGCCAGACGTAAAAAAGGTCTTAATCCTATTGTCGCATCCGTGTCATAAACCTGATCGACGAAAACTCGACGGAATTTGTTCTTCTGTGCCGGAGCAAACGTGCGGCGCAGATGTGCTGTGGAGTGTCTAATTATCTTGTTTTATGGGTTGAAAAATGCGGATGGTTGTACTGGCATAAAACATTCAATGACAACGGAACATCCTCCCCGCCTTGAGAGGGAACCGATCAAAGTGAAATGAGGAAAGTCTAATCGATGTGTGGTGACCAATGTGGATGACCAATGTATAATGTGTAACGTGTATGAATGTAATGTTTCGCGTAAGTGTGCGTGTATCTGTGAGCACATTCGTAGCAGTCTTTACTGTAACTGTGCGAATTATGCCGTCGGAGCCTGGATGGACCTTGATGACTCGCCCCAACGGCCATTGCATGGACGGCACGTGATCTTCTCTGAGGAGGACTATAGAGTTCTCAGTGATCTGGTTATCTCCCTTGAACCATTTACTGCGACTGGTCAGCTTGTTCAAATATTCTCGATGCCAACGCTTCCAAAAATGCTGTTTTAGCTGTTGAATGCGTTGCCACCCGGATAGCCGATTGGATGGAATATCTGCTAACTCGTGTTCGCGTAAACTTGTGAGAGCATCACCGATAAGGAAATGACAGGGGGTAAGAACAAGAAGATCGTTTGGATCGGATGAGATTGGAGTCAGAGGACGGGAATTGAGAATAGCTTCAATGTTGATAATTAAGGTATTCAAGTTTTCGAATGTAAACAATTCAGCACCCATAACGCGTTTCAAATGTTTCTTAAATGACTTTACTGCTGCTTCCCAGAGGCCACCGAAATGCGGAGCTTGAGGTGGAATGAAATACCAATTAATTGAGCGATCTGCGAGGAACGAAGCTACGTTGTTGTAATGATCGTCGCAACACAACAATTCTCGAAGTTCTCTGAATTCGTTATTAGCTCCGATGAAATTGGAACCGTTGTCGGAGTACAGATTTTTGCAAAAACCTCGTCTTGCTATGAATCGTCCCAAAGCTGCAACAAAGGCTTCACTGGTCAAGTCGCTGACAAGCTCGAGGTGGACGGCCTTTACTGCGATGCATACAAAAACGGCTACGTATACTTTTATGCGACGTTGATTCCTGTATGTTCTTTTTTCACGAAAAATGGCCCACAGTAGTCCACTCCTACATTTGTAAACGGACGCGATTCTGTGACTCCGGCCTTCGGTAAATCACCCATTACGTAATTGGCATGAGGTGGATTGACTCGACAACAGCGGACGCAACTTCGAATCGTTTTCCAAACTTGACTTCGCCCGTCTACGGGCCAGTACGCTCTTCTGGTTGCTTATAATGTGGCTTGAGTACCGGCGTGCATGTGAATGATTTGTTCATTCTGGATGATGAGGTTGGTTGTGTGCGACTTCGGTAGGATAATAGGGTGTTTTTGCGTGAATGTCAACGTTGAGTTTCTCAGTCTACCTCCGACTCGTAGTATTCCGTCTTGGTCAATGAATGGATGTAGTCTCGCTAATTTTCCGGCGATTTTATGATGCCGATGCTGTCGTATGAGATGGAATTCTTCTGCGAAGTAAGACCCTTGCAATAATTTTATAACGGTTGTCCTTGCTCGAGCTAGCTCGATTGCCTGTAGAGTACCCTTCGTCATCCGTCCTGGCTTCCACCGTAGGCACCATGCAACGACCCGCAATAGCCTGCTCCACGACGAGAACCGTTCGAGCAGACTTGCGTCGATTGTGGTCATAGCTAAGCAGATAGCAACCCGTTGCTCCGAGTCATCGAGAACAGGTGCTAATTGTCCATTTGGTCAGTATGACTCATCCTGGTGAAGCCAAGTTGGGCCATTGCGCCAGATGGATGGTCGAAGGAATTCCTCTATTGATTGTCCTCGAGAAATGAGATCTGCTGGGTTATCAGCTGAGCTAACGTGGCGCCATTCTTCGATCTTTGTCTTGGACTGGATCTCGGACACCCGGTTGGCGACGGATGTTTTTAATGTATGAGGTGACGAATTAAGCCAATGCAAAACTATTGTTGAATCTGTCCATAAAATCGTGCGGTCGATGTGTATGTGTAATGCTTTGTGGATAGTATTAATTAACGATGACAGTAATAAGGCTCCACACAATTCGAGTCGCGGGATGGATTGACTCTTTAACGGTGCAACCTTCGATTTGGCTGCTACGAGTTCTACCTGCGTTTGACTCTCTGCATCTGTAGAACGAAGGTATACACAAGCTTTGTACGCCTTCTCGCTGGCGTCGCAGAATCCATGTAACTGGATGGTTGAAGCCGCAGTGATTACGGTTTTTCGATTAAATGTCACATTGCTGAGCAATGGTAGTTGTGTGTAGTATCGTGTCCATTCCGTGTGTAAGCTCATGGGTAGCGATTCATCCCAATCAACTTTCAAAGTCCATATTTTCTGGAGGAGGATATTTGCCACGATGATGACTGGGCCTAGGAGACCCAATGGGTCATGAACCTTTGCTATTTCAGAACTGATCAATCGTTTGGTGACTCGAGATGCATGTGTGAGAGGCTTGACTGTGTATGTAATGGAGTCCTCGACTGAATCCCAAACGATCCCGAGCGTTTTGATTATTGAAGATTCACCGAGGTGAAGTTTCTGGTTGATATTCTGATCGGACAACCCGCTTAACAATTCTTGGTTATTGGAGGCCCATTGTCTGATATTTAAACCGGCTAAACGAAGGAGTTCTATAAGCTCGTTTCGTGATGCGAGGGTCTCTTGGATCGTAGACGCGCCGGTTAGTGCATCATCCACATAGAAATCCTGCTGCAAGATTTTCGCGGCGGAAGGTAAGCGGTGACCTTCATCTTGTGCCAGTTGTTGGAGGCATTTGATAGCCAGATATGGGGCGGCTGATAAGCCGAATGTAACAGTGTTTAGTTCATAAGTTTTTACGCAATTGTCGGTGTCACACCAGAGGATTCTCTGGTACTTTCTGTCTTCTGGGCGCACGAGAAATTGCCTATACATTTTCTCGATGTCGCCAGTAATAACATACTGGTGGATGCGAAATCGGAGCAAAATGTATAGCAGATCGTCCTGTATTTTGGGCCCAATGTGTAAGGTGTCGTTAAGTGAAAATCCAGTGCTTGTGACTGCCGACCCGTCGAAGATTACGCGTAATTTGGTTGTATCGCTCGACATCTTGATGACTCTGTGATGTGGAAGATAGTATCCTTGATGAGATAGCTGCACTTCGGACATGTGTCCAAGATCGAGATATTCTTGAATGATTGATTGGTACTGCTGTTCCAAGTCTGGATCGCGTTTGAATTTCTGTTCTAATGAGATGAGACGTTTCAGTGCTTGCGTCTTGGATTCACCCAGCTTATCCTTGTTTTCGTTAAATGGAAGTGCGACAACATATCTACCTTCTGTGTTTCTTGTAACAGTATTCTGAAAATGTTGTTCGCATGTCGATTCTGATTTGGATAGATGCTGAGATTGCGGACCTTCTTCGATTTCCCAGAAACGTACTAGCTCGCGTTGTAGCGCCGTTGTAGTATGGCATGTGACCTTCTGCCTTGGTTGTGCTGTTGGCACATTGCCTCCGATGACCCATCCAAGCATTGTCTTTTGGAGGAAAAGATCTGGGCCGTCTGATTGAGAAAGATTAATTTGCCCTACGCATAATATCGATAGCGCTGTTCCAGCCCCCAGTAACATGTCGATTGGTGCTGGTCGATGGAACTTTGAGTCTGCGAGCTCGATGTTGCGAGGGATTCTGAGCATTGTGTGATCGACTGTCTGGTCTGGTACTAATGGAGCGATGTTTGGTACGATCAAAAAGGTAAGGGTTCGATGATAATTGCTGACCTTAGATTGAATGTTTGCCCTAATGGTATGGTTGGATATGGTCGACAGAGCATTGAGAGCGCCCACAGAGATGGTGCATCGATTTTGCGGCAAACGGAGCCTCTTGGCTAGATCTTCTGTCATAAAATTGGTGGTAGAGCAAGTGTCAACTAAAGCACGGCATGGTATCATGTTCTGATCGACATCGTCGACATTAATCTGAGCTGTGACTAATAATTCGTTGGTGTCGGAATTTACTATGAATGTGTGTGTCTGGATGGGTCTTGGGATTTTCTGAGATGGTAGTCATGTGGACCTTGGTTTCTCGTTGGTTGCTGCCTTGTCTTGAAGTGATGTGGGGATGGGCGGATCGTGTGTTGAACTTGGTGGAGTGACAGTTCGTTCACGTGTTGAATGTTCTTGTCGGTGTAGGAGAGTGTGGTGCCGTTGTTTGCATATTCGGCAGTGAAACTTCGATCGACATACACTGGTCGTGTGTCCGTTACCCAGGCAGTTTTGACATAGTGCGGCCTTAGCAGCGGCCTTCATTCGCTCATTGACGGACAATACATTAAACGCTTCGCAGTTCCCGACTCTGTGGCTCCCTTCACAGATAGAGCATTGGAATGTGTTTGTTGTGACGTATGTTTGAACGCGCGGAAATCCCCGGTTAGGTACTCGTGAGTTCTCTGAAGACAATGTGTTTGGCGTTCGTTCGAAACACGTGTCCCGGGAGCGGATGCAACCCTGTCAGAAGCTGCAGGTGAGCAATTTGCTCGTTTTTGGAGGAA
The DNA here is from genome assembly GCF_051020955.1 of Megalopta genalis. Classification (NCBI taxonomy): domain Eukaryota; kingdom Metazoa; phylum Arthropoda; class Insecta; order Hymenoptera; family Halictidae; genus Megalopta; species Megalopta genalis. The sequence goes on from NW_027476145.1 coordinate 764,709, forward strand.
CTCGATCAGATGCTCGTACGAAGGCATCTTTTATCGGGTAGTGTAAGTTCCCATTGCCAGATGGTATCGGGATTCAGTTTCGCGAGAACAATTGAAATTAAGAGAGTGTTCCAGGATGTCACGGGTTCTCCGAGATTTTGCAACGCCCGCAGATGTTGCTTCAATGAGTTTAATAAATCTCCCAGTGCTTGCGGTGTGTCTTTCGCTAGTTTCGGAATCTCCTGAATAGCGTTGCAATGTCGCAGTAAAACTAATCGCGGGCAGTCGAATTTATCTTTCAATATCGCAATCGCGTCAAGATAATTAGCATCTGTGGTGTTGAGAGATTGAATGCATGCCGCGGCTTTACCGGTAAGGGTTGATCGCAAGTATTGTAATTTCTGAACCGGAGAAAGACTCTCATTGCGGTCAATCATTGAAGCGAAAAGATCGTAAAACGACGCCCACTTTTCAATAGAACCATCGAACGTGGGTAGCCGCATTTCAGGTAACTTTATCGAAATCGGACCCGATATGGTAGGAGCAGGTGAATTAGTGACTTGGTCACGCGGAACATCTTGCGGTTGAATTGCTTCACGCATTCGTTTTGCTCTGCCATGTGTTGCAAAATATTTTACTTGAATTTCAAACTTGCGGTCGTCTTCGGATTCAGGATCTTCGAGATCTTCTAGAAGGTACTCGTAATCTTGCCATGCCTTCTCTACTGAGTTTGTATAAAAGTCGAGGACGTGTTTTTCTAGATTACCGGTTTGTTCGCTATTGTCAAGGAATTTAGTGATCTCCGCGAGTTGTTTGATTATTTGATTGCGTCTGCATCGTAGAGTACTGGATTGAGTACCGGCAGGCTTCTGAATGGACATGACGGTAATGGGAGCGCGACACGGGAATCAGTGATACTGTAAACAAGCCTACCTTTACGAAGTGAAGACGTCAGGAAGGTTGAACTCCGGTGTTGTCACGAAGTCCTGTCGTCTTGGAAAGAGATGCTCGGGTGGACGTCCTTTGTGGTCGCATTGATTCAACCGGGATACTGCGTTCGATGTGTTTGTTGTAGGAGCACTCACATCCGGCTCGAAGAACCAATGTTTTTCGCGCACCAACACTGCGACCGTTGTTCGGTCTACGGGGGTTGTAAGTCCCCGATTCGAATTCGACAATGTGGTTCGCGATACTCTGTGCCCACTTAAGGTAACAGAGCTGGTAGTGAAGGGTGTTGACTGTTACACTTTTTTAATAAAAATAACGACTTTAATTTAAAATACTAGTTATAATACACGGAGTGTTTTCAGTCTGTGTTACGGTGTCGAATGATTTGTGTATCGGAAGACTGTTGAATGATTGTTTGATGACTACTGTTCATGACTATCTGCCCGCCTCGCGATGTGCAGGCCCTTTTATTGAGGAAGCTTCTATGTGAAGCTTCCCCTTCCAGGATGGAGAAGTGCACTGATTGGTTTTTGCCGAACGTTGTGTTTGTCCAATCAGTGCCCTTTTAAATTTTAGCAACACCCCGAGAGCAACAGGCCTCGGAGAGGACGTGAATGATTTATGACACGGTCGAAGGGTTTCCGCCGCCTTCAACGACACAAAGGAAATTCCTTCAGGTCAACTCACGGTAGCCTCGAGTACCGTCTTACGCACTCGGCTCGAGATGACCCTTCGGAAATCCCGTGCCGGAGCAAACGTGCGGCGCAGATGTGCTGTGGAGTGTCTAATTATCTTGTTTTATGGGTTGAAAAATGCGGATGGTTGTACTGGCATAAAACATTCTATGACAACGGAACATTTGCATTGTTCCGCGTTGTTGTTCAAAACAGTAATACGTTGTTTTACGTTGTTATACATTGTTTTTACGTTGTTTTCTATTTTTTATACATTGATTTACGTTGTGTTACGTTGTTTTCCTTTGTGTCGCATTGATGATTATCGTTGCTTTACGTTGATGTACTTTGCTTCACGTGGTACTTTAAAATAGTATTACGTTGTTTTACGTTGTTATACATCGTTTTTACGTTGTTTTATATTGTCTCACATTGCTTCACGTTGTGTTACGTTGTTTCACTTTTTTTCTTATTTACGATTTACGTTGTTTTACGATGATTTACGTTCTTTACTTTGTTCCGCGTTGTGGTTTAAAACAGTAATACGTTATTTACGTTGTAATATATTATTTTTACGTTGTTTTATGTTGTTTTACAATGATTTACGTTGTGTGATGTTGTTTTTCTTTGAGTCGTATTGGTGATTTACATTGTTTTACGTTGATGTAATTTGTTTCACGTGGTGTTTTAAATTAGTTTTATGTTGTTTTACGTTGTTATACATCATTTGTACATTGTTTTATATTGTGTTACATTGCTTTACGTTGTGTTACGTTGTTTTGCTTTGTTTCGCATTGATGATTTACGTTGTGTCACGAGGCTTTACGCCCTCTGCATTGTTCCGCGTTGCTGTTTACAACAGTATTACGCTGTTTTATGTTGTTATACATTGTTTTTACGTTGTTTTATATTGTGTTACATTGCTTTGAGTTGTGTTACGTTGTTTTGCTTTGTTTCGCATTGATGATTTACGTTGTGTCACGAGGCTTTACGCCCTCTGCATTGTTCCGCGTTGCTGTTTACAACAGTATTACGCTGTTTTATGTTGTTATACATTGTTTTTACCTTGTTTTATATTGTGTTACATTGCTTTGAGTTGTGTTACTTTGATTTACTTTTTTTTGCATTGATCATTTACGTTGTTTTACGATGCTTTACGTCCTTTGCATTGTTCCGCGTTATTGTTTAAAACAGTATTACGCTGTTATACGTTGTTATACATTGTTTTCACGTTGTTTTATGTTTTTTATACATTGATTTACGTTGTGTTACGTTGTTTTTCTTTGTATCACATTGATGATTAACGTTGTTTTACTTTGATGTGCTTCGTTTCACGTAGTTCTTTAACTTAGTATTACGTTCTTTTACGTTGTTATACATTATTTTTACTATGTTTTATATTGTGTTACATTGCTTTACGCTGTGTTACGTTGTTTTACTTTTATTCGCATTGATGATATACGTTGTTTTACGATGCTCTACGTTCTTTGCTTTGATCTGCGTTGTTGTTTAAAACAGTATTACGCTGTTATACGTTGTTATACATTGTTTTTACGTTGATTGATAATTTTATACATTGATTTACGTTATGTTACGTTGTTTTTCTTTGAGTCGCATTGATGATTTACGTTATTTTACGTTGATGTACTTTGTTTCACATGGTTTTTTAAAAATACTGTTGCGAATTACTGCACTTCTCTTGCGTCGCGGCATTTTGTTTACAATAGAGTACATAAACTATAATACAACTAAATTCGATTATGTTAGAGATCTTTGAATTAGATGGTGTTGATCGCTCGACGATCCGATCCCGACTCTTCGATTGTCCGTTGATAACACACCTCCGTGGCAACCCCTCTCTTCTATTTTTCTTTAAGGAGTTGCTCACAACAGGGCCGTTTCACATTACAGCGACTTGATTTGGTCAAGTCGCCGTAACAATACTATTACGTTGCTTTACGTTGTTATACATTGTTCTTACGATGTTTAGTATTGTTTTACATTGATTGACGTTGTGTTACGTTGTTTTTCTTTGTGTCGCATTGATAATTAACGTTGTTTTACGTTTATGTACTTTGTTTCACGAGGTTCTTTGAAATAGTATTACGTTGTTTTACGTTGTTATACATTGTTTTCATATTGCTTTATATTGTTTTACATTACCTTTATCTTGTGTTACGATGTTTTACTTCGTTTCGCATTTACGATTTACGTTGTTTTACGATGCTTTCCGTTTTTTGCATTGTTCCGCGTTGTTGTTTAAAATAGTATTACGTTGTTTTACGTTGTTATAAATTGTTTTTACGTTGTTTTATATTGTATTATATTGATTTACGTTGTGTTACGTTGCTTTTCTTTGTGTCCTATTGATAATTAACGTTATTTCACGTTGATATACTTTGCTTCACGTGGTTCACTAAAATAGTATTACGTTGTTTTACGTTGTTATACATTGTTTTTAAGTTGTTTTATATTGTTTTACTTTCTTTTACGTTGTGTTACGCTGAAACGACGTGATAACAATGTATAACAACGTAAAACAACGTAATACTGCTTTAAACAACAACGAGGAACAATGCAAAGTACGTAAAGCATCGTAAAACAACGCAAATCATCAATGCGAAACAAAGTAAAACAAGGTAACACGACGTAAATCAATGTAAAACAATATAAAACAACCTAAAGTCAATGCATAACAATGCAGATCAACATAGTACTGTGATAAACAACAACGTGAGGCAACGTAAAACAACGTAAAGCAAGGTAAAAGAAAGTAAAACAACGTAAAAACAATGTAAAACAACGTAACATAATGAAAAAAAGCATAGAACAACCTGAAAAGCAATGAATAGCAACGTAAAGCAATGTAATACTCTTTTAAAAACAACGCCAAACAAGGCAAACGACGTAAAGCAATATAAAACAACGTAAGTAATGAATGCGAAACAAAGTAAAACAACGTAACGCAACGCTGAGCAATGTAAAACAATATAAAATAACGTAAAAACAATGTATAACAACGTAAAACGCCGTAATACTGTTTTAAGCAACAATGCGGGTCAACGTTAAACAACGTAAAACAACGTAAAAACAAAGTAAAGAAACGTAAATCATGAATGCGATACGAAGTGAAACAACCTAAAACAACGTAAAGCTATGTAAAACAATATAAAACAACGTAAAAACGATGTATAACAGCGTAGAGCAACGTAATACTGTTTTAAACAACAACGTGAGACAACGTAAAACAACGGAAAGCAAGGTAAAAGAACGTAAAACAACGTAAAAACAAAGTAAAACAACGTAAAATAATTTAAACCAACAATGCGTGACAAAGTAAAGCAACTTGACGCAACGTAAGACAACGTAAAACAATATAAAACAACCAAAAAACAAAGCATAACAACGCAGAAGAACATAAAACTATTATAAGCAACAACGTGAGACAAGGTGAAATAACGTAAAGCAAGGTAAAACACGTAAAACAACGTAAATCATGAATGCGAAACGAAGTGAAACAACGTAAAGGAGGAGGTTGGTAAGGTGGACGGAAGTAACAGGCGGAGGTAGAGATAGAGATAGAGGTACATGTGTACTGGTAGAGGTCGAAATACAAGCGAAAAGATAGAGGTAGAGGTAGAAGTAGAGGTAGAGGAAGAGGCACATGCGTAGAGGTAGAGGTAGAGGTACATGCGTTAAGGTAAAGGTACATGCGTCAGGGTAGACTTAGAGGTACATGCGTAGAGGTAGAGGTTGTGATATACATGATTTAGCTTCAACTGCATGCGAAACAAACGAGTTAGCTTCAAATCCATGGGAAACGCAGGATTTAGCTTCAAATCAATGCGAAGTAGAAGGCTTAGCATCAAATCCATGCGAAATAAATGAGTTACATTCAAATACTTGTGATATAAATGAAATAGCTTGAAATGCATGCGAAACAAACGAGATAGCTTCAAATGCAAACGAAACACATAATTCATATTCAAATCAATGCGAAGTAGAAGCCTTAACTTCAAATCAAATGCCAATCATACGCTTTAGCTTCAAATACTTGTGATATACATGATTTAGCTTCAACAGCATGCGAAAAAAACGGGTTAGCTTGAAATCCAAGTGAATGATATGATTTAGCTTCAAATCAATTCGTAGCAGAAAGCTGATCTTCGAATCCATGCGAAACAAATGGTTTAGCATCAAATACTTGCGATATACATGATTTAGCTTCAAATCAATGCGAAGTAGAAGGGTTATCTTCGAATCCATGCGAAACAAATGGTTTAGCTTCAAATACTTGTGATATACACGATTTAGCTTCAACAGCATGCGAAACAAACGAGTTAGCTTCAAATCCATGCGAAACATATGATTTATCTTCAAATCTATGCGAATTAGGAGGGTTATCTTGGAATCCATGCGAAACGTATGATATAGCTTCAAATACTTGTGATATACATGATTTAGCTTCAACAGCATGCGAAACAAAGGAGTTAGCTTCAAAACCAAGCGAAACACATGATTTAGCTTCAAATCAATGCGAAGTAGAAGGGTTATCTTCGTATCGATGCGAAACAAATGGTTTAGCTGCAAATACTTGTGATATACATGATTTAGCTTCAACAGCATGCGAAACAAACGAGTTAGCTTCAAATCCATGCGAAACACATGATTTAGCATCAAATCAATGCTAAGTAGAAGGCTGATCTTCGAATCCATGCGTAACAAATGGTTTAGCTTCAAATACTTGTGACATACATGATTTATCTTCAACAGCATTCGCAACAAACGAGTTAGCTTCAAAACGAAGCGAAACACACGATTTAGCCTCAAATCAATGCGAAGTAGAAGGCTTATCTTCGAATCCATGCGAACCGAATAGTTTAGCTTCAAATACTTGTGATATACATGATTCAGCTTCAACTGCATGCGAAACAAACGAGTTAGCTTCAAAACCAAGCGAGACACATGATTTAGCCTCAAATCAATGCGAAGTAGAAGGCTTAGCTTCGAATAAATGCGAAACAAATGGTTTAGCTTCAAATACTTGTGATATAAATGATTTATTTTCAACAGCATGCGAAACAAACGAGTTAGCTTCAAATCCATGCGAAACACATGATTTAGATTCAAATCAATGCGAATTAGAAGGGTTATCTTGGAATCCATGCGAAACGTATGATATAGCTTCAAATACTTGTGATATACATGATTCAGCTTCAACTGCTTGCGAAGCAAACGAGTTAGCTTCAAATCCATGCGAAACACATGATTTAGATTAAAATCAATGCGAAGTAGAAGGCTTATCTTCGAATCCATGCGAAACAAATGGTTTAGCTTCAAATACTTATGATATACATGATTTAGCTTCAACAGCATGCGAAACAAATGAGTTATATTCAAATCCAAGCGAAACACATGATTTATCTTCAAATCTATGCGAATTAGGAGGGTTATCTTGGAATCCATGCGAAACGTTTGATATAGCTTCAAATACTTGTGATATACATGATTTAGCTTCAAACAGCATGCGAAAGAAAGGAGTTAGCTTCAAAACCAAGCGAAACACATGATTTAGCATCAAATCAATGCGAAGTAGAAGGCTGATCTTCGAATCCATGCGAAGCAAATGGTTTAGCTTCAAATACTTGTGATATACATGATTTAGCTTCAACAGCATGCGAAACAAATGAGTTATCTTCAAATCCAAGCGAAACACATGATTTATCTTCAAATCAATGCGAAGTAGAAAGCTTAGCTTCAAAATCATGGGAATCAAATGGTTTAACTTCAAATACTTGTGATATACATGATTTAGCTTCAACTGCATGCGAAACAAACGAGTTAGCATAAAATCCATGCGGAACACATGATTTAGCTTCAAATCAATGCGAAGTAGATGGCTGATCTTCGAATCCATGCGAAGCAAATGGTTTAGCTTCAAATACTTGTGATATACATAATTTAGCTACAACTGCATGCGAAAAAAACGAGTTAGCTTCAAAACCAAGCGAGACACATGATTTAGCCTCAAATCAATGCGAAGTAGAAGGCTTAGCTTCGAATAAATGCGAAACAAATGGTTTAGCTTCAAATACTTGTGATATAAATGATTTATCTTCAACAGCATGCGAAACAAACGAGTTAGCTTCAAATCCATGCGAAACACATGATTTAGATTCAAATCAATGCGAATTAGAAGGGTTATCTTGGAATCCATGCGAAACGTATGATATAGCTTCAAATACTTGTGATATACATGATTTAGCTTCAACAGCATGCGAAACAAACGAGTTAGCTTCAAATCCATGCGAAACACATGATTTAGCATCAAATCAATGCGAAGTGGAAGGCTTATCTTCGAATCCATGCGAAACGAATAGTTTAGCTTCAAATACTTGTGATATACATGATTCAGCTTCAACTGCTTGCGAAGCAAACGAGTTAGCTTCAAATCCATGCGAAACACATGATTTAGATTAAAATCAATGCGAAGTAGAAGGCTTATCTTCGAATCCATGCGAAACAAATGGTTTAGCTTCAAATACTTGTGATATACATGATTTAGATACAGCTGCATGCGAAAAAAACGAGTTAGCTTCAAAACCATGCGAAACACATGATTTAGCCTCAAATCAATGCGAAGTAGATGGCTTAGCTTCGAATAAAAGCGAACCAAATGGTTTAGCTTCAAATACTTGTGATATGCATGATTTAGCTTCAACTACTAGCGAAAAAAACGAGTTAGCTTCAAATCCAAGCGAAACACATGATTTAGCCTCAAAACAATGCGAATTAGAAGGGTTATCTTCGAATCCATGCGAAACAAATGATATAGCTTCAAATACTTGTGATATACATGATTTAGCTTCAACAGCATCCGAAACAAACGAGTTAGCTTCAAATCCTTGCGAAACACATGATTTATATTAAAATCAATGCGAAATAGAAGGCTTATCTTCGAATCCATGCGAAACAAATGGATTAGCTTCAAATACTTGTGATATACGTGATTTAGATACAACTGCATGCGAAAAAAAGGAGTTAGCTTCAAAACCAAGCGAGACACATGATTTAGCCTCAAATCAATGCGAAGTAGAAGGCTTAGCTTCGAATAAATGCGAAACAAATGGTTTAGCTTCAAATACTTGTGATATAAATGATTTATTTTCAACAGCATGCGAAACAAACGAGTTAGCTTCAAATCCATGCGAAACACATGATTTAGATTCAAATCAATGCGAATTAGAAGGGTTATCTTGGAATCCATGCGAAACGTATGATATAGCTTCAAATACTTGTGATATACATGATTTAGCTTCAACAGCATGCGAAACAAACGAGTTAGCTTCAAATCCATGCGAAACACATGATTTAGCATCAAATCAATGCGACGTAGATGGCTGATCTTCGAATCCATGCGAAGCAAATGGTTTAGCTTCAAATACTTGTGATATACATGATTTAGCTACAACTGCATGCGAAAAAAACGAGTTAGCTTCAAAACCAAGCGAGACACATGATTTAGCCTCAAATCAATGCGAAGTAGAAGGCTTAGCTTCGAATAAATGCGAAACAAATGGTTTAGCTTCAAATACTTGTGATATAAATGATTTATCTTCAACAGCATGCGAAACAAACGAGTTAGCTTCAAATCCATGCGAAACACATGATTTAGATTAAAATCAATGCGAAGTAGAAGGCTTATCTTCGAATCCATGCGAAACAAATGGTTTAGCTTCAAATACTTGTGATATACATGATTTAGATACAGCTGCATGCGAAAAAAACGAGTTAGCTTCAAAACCAAGCGAAACACATGATTTAGCCTCAAATCAATGCGAAGTAGATGGCTTAGCTTCGAATAAAAGCGAACCAAATGGTTTAGCTTCAAATACTTGTGATATGCATGATTTAGCTTCAACTACTAGCGAAAAAAACGAGTTAGCTTCAAATCCAAGCGAAACACATGATTTAGCCTCAAATCAATGCGAATTAGAAGGGTTATCTTCGAATCCATGCGAAACAAATGATATAGCTTCAAATACTTGTGATATACATGATTTAGCTTCAACAGCATGCGAAACAAACGAGTTAGCTTCAAATCCATGCGAAACACATGATTTAGCATGAAATCAATGCGAAGTGGAAGGCTTATCTTCGAATCCATGCGAAACGAATAGTTTAGCTTCAAATACTTGTGATATACATGATTCAGCTTCAACTGCTTGCGAAGCAAACGAGTTAGCTTCAAATCCATGCGAAACACATGATTTAGATTAAAATCAATGCGAAGTAGAAGGCTTATCTTCGAATCCATGCGAAACAAATGGTTTAGCTTCAAATACTTATGATATACATGATTTAGCTTCAACAGCATGCGAAACAAATGAGTTATATTCAAATCCAAGCGAAACACATGATTTATCTTCAAATCTATGCGAATTAGGAGGGTTATCTTGGAATCCATGCGAAACGTTTGATATAGCTTCAAATACTTGTGATATACATGATTTAGCTTCAAACAGCATGCGAAAGAAAGGAGTTAGCTTCAAAACCAAGCGAAACACATGATTTAGCATCAAATCAATGCGAAGTAGAAGGCTGATCTTCGAATCCATGCGAAGCAAATGGTTTAGCTTCAAATACTTGTGATATACATGATTTAGCTTCAACAGCATGCGAAACAAATGAGTTATCTTCAAATCCAAGCGAAACACATGATTTATCTTCAAATCAATGCGAAGTAGAAAGCTTAGCTTCAAAATCATGGGAATCAAATGGTTTAACTTCAAATACTTGTGATATACATGATTTAGCTTCAACTGCATGCGAAACAAACGAGTTAGCATAAAATCCATGCGGAACACATGATTTAGCTTCAAATCAATGCGAAGTAGATGGCTGATCTTCGAATCCATGCGAAGCAAATGGTTTAGCTTCAAATACTTGTGATATACATAATTTAGCTACAACTGCATGCGAAAAAAACGAGTTAGCTTCAAAACCAAGCGAGACACATGATTTAGCCTCAAATCAATGCGAAGTAGAAGGCTTAGCTTCGAATAAATGCGAAACAAATGGTTTAGCTTCAAATACTTGTGATATAAATGATTTATCTTCAACAGCATGCGAAACAAACGAGTTAGCTTCAAATCCATGCGAAACACATGATTTAGATTCAAATCAATGCGAATTAGAAGGGTTATCTTGGAATCCATGCGAAACGTATGATATAGCTTCAAATACTTGTGATATACATGATTTAGCTTCAACAGCATGCGAAACAAACGAGTTAGCTTCAAATCCATGCGAAACACATGATTTAGCATCAAATCAATGCGAAGTGGAAGGCTTATCTTCGAATCCATGCGAAACGAATAGTTTAGCTTCAAATACTTGTGATATACATGATTCAGCTTCAACTGCTTGCGAAGCAAACGAGTTAGCTTCAAATCCATGCGAAACACATGATTTAGATTAAAATCAATGCGAAGTAGAAGGCTTATCTTCGAATCCATGCGAAACAAATGGTTTAGCTTCAAATACTTGTGATATACATGATTTAGATACAGCTGCATGCGCAAAAAACGAGTTAGCTTCAAAACCAAGCGAAACACATGATTTAGCCTCAAATCAATGCGAAGTAGATGGCTTAGCTTCGAATAAAAGCGAACCAAATGGTTTAGCTTCAAATACTTGTGATATGCATGATTTAGCTTCAACTACTAGCGAAAAAAACGAGTTAGCTTCAAATCCAAGCGAAACACATGATTTAGCCTCAAAACAATGCGAATTAGAAGGGTTATCTTCGAATCCATGCGAAACAAATGATATAGCTTCAAATACTTGTGATATACATGATTTAGCTTCAACAGCATCCGAAACAAACGAGTTAGCTTCAAATCCTTGCGAAACACATGATTTATATTAAAATCAATGCGAAATAGAAGGCTTATCTTCGAATCCATGCGAAACAAATGGTTTAGCTTCAAATACTTGTGATATACGTGATTTAGATACAACTGCATGCGAAAAAAAGGAGTTAGCTTCAAAACCAAGCGAGACACATGATTTAGCCTCAAATCAATGCGAAGTAGAAGGCTTAGCTTCGAATAAATGCGAAACAAATGGTTTAGCTTCAAATACTTGTGATATAAATGATTTATTTTCAACAGCATGCGAAACAAACGAGTTAGCTTCAAATCCATGCGAAACACATGATTTAGATTCAAATCAATGCGAATTAGAAGGGTTATCTTGGAATCCATGCGAAACGTATGATATAGCTTCAAATACTTGTGATATACATGATTTAGCTTCAACAGCATGCGAAACAAACGAGTTAGCTTCAAATCCATGCGAAACACATGATTTAGCATCAAATCAATGCGACGTAGATGGCTGATCTTCGAATCCATGCGAAGCAAATGGTTTAGCTTCAAATACTTGTGATATACATGATTTAGCTACAACTGCATGCGAAAAAAACGAGTTAGCTTCAAAACCAAGCGAGACACATGATTTAGCCTCAAATCAATGCGAAGTAGAAGGCTTAGCTTCGAATAAATGCGAAACAAATGGTTTAGCTTCAAATACTTGTGATATAAATGATTTATCTTCAACAGCATGCGAAACAAACGAGTTAGCTTCAAATCCATGCGAAACACATGATTTAGATTAAAATCAATGCGAAGTAGAAGGCTTATCTTCGAATCCATGCGAAACAAATGGTTTAGCTTCAAATACTTGTGATATACATGATTTAGCTACAACTGCATGCGAAAAAAACGAGTTAGCTTCAAAACCAAGCGAGACACATGATTTAGCCTCAAATCAATGCGAAGTAGATGGCTTAGCTTCGAATAAAAGCAAACCAAATGGTTTAGCTTCAAATACTTGTGATATGCATGATTTAGCTTCAACTACTAGCGAAAAAAACGAGTTAGCTTCAAATCCAAGCGAAACACATGATTTAGCCTCAAATCAATGCGAATTAGAAGGGTTATCTTCGAATCCATGCGAAACAAATGATATAGCTTCAAATACTTGTGATATACATGATTTAGCTTCAACAGCATCTGAAACAAACGAGTTAGCTTCAAATCCTTGCCAAACACATGATTTATATTAAAATCAATGCGAAATAGAAGGCTTATCTTCGAATCCATGCGAAACAAATGGTTTAGCTTCAAATACTTGTGATATACGTGATTTAGATACAACTGCATGCGAAAAAAAGGAGTTAGCTTCAAAACCAAGCGAGACACATGATTTAGCCTCAAATCAATGCGAAGTAGAAGGCTTAGCTTCGAATAAATGCGAAACAAATGGTTTAGCTTCAAATACTTGTGATATAAATGATTTATTTTCAACAGCATGCGAAACAAACGAGTTAGCTTCAAATCCATGCGAAACACATGATTTAGATTCAAATCAATGCGAATTAGAAGGGTTATCTTGGAATCCATGCGAAACGTATGATATAGCTTCAAATACTTGTGATATACATGATTTAGCTTCAACAGCATGCGAAACAAACGAGTTAGCTTCAAATCCATGCGAAACACATGATTTAGCATCAAATCAATGCGACGTAGATGGCTGATCTTCGAATCCATGCGAAGCAAATGGTTTAGCTTCAAATACTTGTGATATACATGATTTAGCTACAACTGCATGCGAAAAAAACGAGTTAGCTTCAAAACCAAGCGAGACACATGATTTAGCCTCAAATCAATGCGAAGTAGAAGGCTTAGCTTCGAATAAATGCGAAACAAATGGTTTAGCTTCAAATACTTGTGATATAAATGATTTATCTTCAACAGCATGCGAAACAAACGAGTTAGCTTCAAATCCATGCGAAACACATGATTTAGATTAAAATCAATGCGAAGTAGAAGGCTTATCTTCGAATCCATGCGAAACAAATGGTTTAGCTTCAAATACTTGTGATATACATGATTTAGCTACAACTGCATGCGAAAAAAACGAGTTAGCTTCAAAACCAAGCGAGACACATGATTTAGCCTCAAATCAATGCGAAGTAGATGGCTTAGCTTCGAATAAAAGCAAACCAAATGGTTTAGCTTCAAATACTTGTGATATGCATGATTTAGCTTCAACTACTAGCGAAAAAAACGAGTTAGCTTCAAATCCAAGCGAAACACATGATTTAGCCTCAAATCAATGCGAATTAGAAGGGTTATCTTCGAATCCATGCGAAACAAATGATATAGCTTCAAATACTTGTGATATACATGATTTAGCTTCAACAGCATCTGAAACAAACGAGTTAGCTTCAAATCCTTGCCAAACACATGATTTATATTAAAATCAATGCGAAATAGAAGGCTTATCTTCGAATCCATGCGAAACAAATGGTTTAGCTTCAAATACTTGTGATATACGTGATTTAGATACAACTGCATGCGAAAAAAAGGAGTTAGCTTCAAAACCAAGCGAGACACATGATTTAGCCTCAAATCAATGCGAAGTAGAAGGCTTAGCTTCGAATAAATGCGAAACAAATGGTTTAGCTTCAAATACTTGTGATATAAATGATTTATTTTCAACAGCATGCGAAACAAACGAGTTAGCTTCAAATCCATGCGAAACACATGATTTAGATTCAAATCAATGCGAATTAGAAGGGTTATCTTGGAATCCATGCGAAACGTATGATATAGCTTCAAATACTTGTGATATACATGATTTAGCTTCAACAGCATGCGAAACAAACGAGTTAGCTTCAAATCCATGCGAAACACATGATTTAGATTAAAATCAATGCGAAGTAGAAGGCTTATCTTCGAATCCATGCGAGACAAATGGTTTAGCTTCAAATACTTGTGATATACGTGATTTAGATACAACTGCATGCGAAAAAAAGGAGTTAGCTTCAAAACCAAGCGAAACACATGATTTATCTTCAAATCTATGCGAATTAGGAGGGTTATCTTGGAATCCATGCGAAACGTATGATATAGCTTCAAATACTTGTGATATACATGATTTAGCTTCAACAGCATTCGCAACAAACGAGTTAGCTTCAAAACGAAGCGAAACACACGATTTAGCCTCAAATCAATGCGAAGTAGAAGGCTTATCTTCGAATCCATGCGAAACGAATAGTTTAGCTTCAAATACTTGTGATATACATGATTCAGCTTCAACTGCATGCGAAACAAACGTGTTAGCTTTAAATCCATGCGAAAGACATGATTTAGATTACAATCAATGCGAAGTAGAAGGCTGATCTTCGAATCCATGAAAAGCAAATGGTTTAGCTTCAAATACTTGTGATATACATGATTTAGCTACAACTGCATGCGAAAAAAACGAGTTAGCTTCAAAACCAAGCGAGACACATGATTTAGCCTCAAATCAATGCGAAGTAGAAGGCTTAGCTTCGAATAAATGCGAAACAAATGGTTTAGCTTCAAATACTTGTGATATAAATGATTTATTTTCAACAGCATGCGAAACAAACGAGTTAGCTTCAAATCCATGCGAAACACATGATTTAGATTCAAATCAATGCGAATTAGAAGGGTTATCTTGGAATCCATGCGAAACGTATGATATAGCTTCAAATACTTGTGATATACATGATTTAGCTTCAACAGCATGCGAAACAAACGAGTTAGCTTCAAATCCATGCGAAACACATGATTTAGATTAAAATCAATGCGAAGTAGAAGGCTTATCTTCGAATCCATGCGAGACAAATGGTTTAGCTTCAAATACTTGTGATATACGTGATTTAGATACAACTGCATGCGAAAAAAAGGAGTTAGCTTCAAAACCAAGCGAAACACATGATTTATCTTCAAATCTATGCGAATTAGGAGGGTTATCTTGGAATCCATGCGAAACGTATGATATAGCTTCAAATACTTGTGATATACATGATTTAGCTTCAACAGCATTCGCAACAAACGAGTTAGCTTCAAAACGAAGCGAAACACACGATTTAGCCTCAAATCAATGCGAAGTAGAAGGCTTATCTTCGAATCCATGCGAAACGAATAGTTTAGCTTCAAATACTTGTGATATACATGATTCAGCTTCAACTGCATGCGAAACAAACGTGTTAGCTTTAAATCCATGCGAAAGACATGATTTAGATTAAAATCAATGCGAAGTAGAAGGCTGATCTTCGAATCCATGAAAAGCAAATGGTTTAGCTTCAAATACTTGTGATATACATGATTTAGCTACAACTGCATGCGAAAAAAACTAGTTAGCTTCAAAACCAAGCGAGACACATGATTTAGCCTCAAATCAATGCGAAGTAGAAGGCTTAGCTTCGAATAAATGCGAAACAAATGGTTCAGCTTCAAATACTTGTGATATAAATGATTTATTTTCAACAGCATGCGAAACAAACGAGTTAGCTTCAAATCCATGCGAAACACATGATTTAGATTCAAATCAATGCGAATTAGAAGGGTTATCTTGGAATCCATGCGAAACGTATGATATAGCTTCAAATACTTGTGATATACATGATTTAGCTTCAACAGCATGCGAAACAAACGAGTTAGCTTCAAATCCATCCGAAACACATGATTTAGCATGAAATCAATGCGAAGTGGAAGGCTTATCTTCGAATCCATGCGAAACGAATAGTTTAGCTTCAAATACTTGTGATATACATGATTCAGCTTCAACTGCTTGCGAAGCAAACGAGTTAGCTTCAAATCCATGCGAAACACATGATTTAGATTAAAATCAATGCGAAGTAGAAGGCTTATCTTCGAATCCATGCGAAACAAATGGTTTAGCTTCAAATACTTGTGATATACATGATTTAGATACAGCTGCATGCGAAAAAAACGAGTAAGCTTCAAAACCAAGCGAAACACATGATTTAGCCTCAAATCAATGCGAAGTAGATGGCTTAGCTTCGAATCCATGCGAAACAAATGATATAGCTTCAAATACTTGTGATATACATGATTTAGCTTCAACAGCATCCGAAACAAACGAGTTAGCTTCAAATCCTTGCGAAACACATGATTTAGATTAAAATCACCGCGAAGTAGAAGGCTTATCTTCGAATCCATGCGAAACAAATGATATAGCTTCAAATACTTGTGATATACATGATTTAGCTTCAACAGCATCTGAAACAAACGAGTTAGCTTCAAATCCATGCGAAACACATGATTTAGATTCAAATCAATGCGAATTAGAAGGGTTATCTTGGAATCCATGCGAAACGTATGATATAGCTTCAAATACTTGTGATATACATGATTTAGCTTCAACAGCATGCGAAACAAACGAGTTAGCTTCAAATCCATGCGAAACACATGATTTAGATTAAAATCAATGCGAAGTAGGAGGCTTATCTTCGAATCCATGCGAAACAAATGGTTTAGCTTCAAATACTTGTGATATACATGATTTAGATACAGCTGCATGCGAAAAAAACGAGTTAGCTTCAAAACCAAGCGAAATACATGATTTAGCCTCAAATCAATGCGAAGTAGATGGCTTAGCTTCGAATAAAAGCGAACCAAATGGTTTAGCTTCAAATACTTGTGATATGCATGATTTAGTTTCAACTACTAGCGAAAAAAACGAGTTAGCTTCAAATCCAAGCGAAACACATGATTTAGCCTCAAATCAATGCGAATTAGAAGGGTTATCTTCGAATCCATGCGAAACAAATGATATAGCTTCAAATACTTGTGATATACATGATTTAGCTTCAACAGCATCCGAAACAAACGAGTTAGCTTCAAATCCTTGCGAAACACATGATTTAGATTAAAATCACCGCGAAGTAGAAGGCTTATCTTCGAATCCATGCGAAACAAATGGTTTAGCTTCAAATACTTGTGATATACATGATTTAGCTTCAACTGCATGCGAAACAAACGAGTTAGCTTAAAAGCCATGCGGAACACATGATTTAGCTTCAAATCAATGCAAGTAGAAGGCTGATCTTCGAATCCATGCGAAGCAAATGGTTTAGCTTCAAATACTTGTGATATACATGATTTAGCTTGAACAGCATGCGAAACAAATGAGTTATATTCAAATCCAAGCGAAACACATGATTTATCTTCAAATCTATGCGAATTAGGAGGGTTATCTTGGAATCCATGCGAAACGTATGATATAGCTTCAAATACTTGTGATATACATGATTTAGCTTCAACAGCATGCGAAACAAACGAGTTAGCTTCAAATCCATGCGAAACACATGATTTAGATTCAAATCAATGCGAATTAGAAGGGTTATCTTGGAATCCATGCGAAACGTATGATATAGCTTCAAATACTTGTGATATACATGATTTATCTTCAACAGCATTCGCAACAAACGAGTTAGCTTCAAAACGAAGCGAAACACACGATTTAGCCTCAAATCAATGCGAAGTAGAAGGCTTATCTTCGAATCCATGCGAAACGAATAGTTTAGCTTCAAATACTTGTGATATACATGATTCAGCTTCAACTGCATGCGAAACAAACGTGTTAGCTTTAAATCCATGCGAAAGACATGATTTAGATTAAAATCAATGCGAAGTAGAAGGCTGATCTTCGAATCCATGAAAAGCAAATGGTTTAGCTTCAAATACTTGTGATATACATGATTTAGCTACAACTGCATGCGAAAAAAACGAGTTAGCTTCAAAACCAAGCGAGACACATGATTTAGCCTCAAATCAATGCGAAGTAGAAGGCTTAGCTTCGAATAAATGCGAAACAAATGGTTTAGCTTCAAATACTTGTGATATAAATGATTTATTTTCAACAGCATGCGAAACAAACGAGTTAGCTTCAAATCCATGCGAAACACATGATTTAGATTCAAATCAATGCGAATTAGAAGGGTTATCTTGGAATCCATGCGAAACGTATGATATAGCTTCAAATACTTGTGATATACATGATTTAGCTTCAACAGCATGCGAAAGAAACGAGTTAGCTTCAAATCCATGCGAAACACATGATTTAGCATGAAATCAATGCGAAGTGGAAGGCTTATCTTCGAATCCATGCGAAACGAATAGTTTAGCTTCAAATACTTGTGATATACATGATTCAGCTTCAACTGCTTGCGAAGCAAACGAGTTAGCTTCAAATCCATGCGAAACACATGATTTAGATTAAAATCAATGCGAAGTAGAAGGCTTATCTTCGAATCCATGCGAAACAAATGGTTTAGCTTCAAATACTTGTGATATACATGATTTAGCTTCAACAGCATGCGAAACAAATGAGTTATATTCAAATCCAAGCGAAACACATGATTTATCTTCAAATCTATGCGAATTAGGAGGGTTATCTTGGAATCCATGCGAAACGTATGATATAGCTACAAATACTTGTGATATACATGATTTAGCTTCAAACAGCATGCGAAACAAAGGAGTTAGCTTCAAAGCCAAGCGAAACACACGATTTAGCCTCAAATCAATGCGAAATAGAAGGCTTATCTTCGAATCCATGCGAAACAAATGGTTTAGCTTCAAATACTTGTGATATACGTGATTTAGATACAACTGCATGCGAAAAAAAGGAGTTAGCTTCAAAACCAAGCGAGACACATGATTTAGCCTCAAATCAATGCGAAGTAGAAGGCTTAGCTTCGAATAAATGCGAAACAAATGGTTTAGCTTCAAATACTTGTGATATAAATGATTTATTTTCAACAGCATGCGAAACAAACGAGTTAGCTTCAAATCCATGCGAAACACATGATTTAGATTCAAATCAATGCGAATTAGAAGGGTTATCTTGGAATCCATGCGAAACGTATGATATAGCTTCAAATACTTGTGATATACATGATTTAGCTTCAACAGCATGCGAAACAAACGAGTTAGCTTCAAATCCATGCGAAACACATGATTTAGATTAAAATCAATGCGAAGTAGGAGGCTTATCTTCGAATCCATGCGAAACAAATGGTTTAGCTTCAAATACTTGTGATATACATGATTTAGATACAGCTGCATGCGAAAAAAACGAGTTAGCTTCAAAACCAAGCGAAACACATGATTTAGCCTCAAATCAATGCGAAGTAGATGGCTTAGCTTCGAATAAAAGCGAACCAAATGGTTTAGCTTCAAATACTTGTGATATGCATGATTTAGTTTCAACTACTAGCGAAAAAAACGGGTTAGCTTCAAATCCAAGCGAAACACATGATTTAGCCTCAAATCAATGCGAATTAGAAGGGTTATCTTCGAATCCATGCGAAACAAATGATATAGCTTCAAATACTTGTGATATACATGATTTAGCTTCAACAGCATCCGAAACAAACGAGTTAGCTTCAAATCCTTGCGAAACACATGATTTAGATTAAAATCACCGCGAAGTAGAAGGCTTATCTTCGAATCCATGCGAAACAAATGGTTTAGCTTCAAATACTTGTGATATACATGATTTAGCTTCAACTGCATGCGAAACAAACGAGTTAGCTTAAAAGCCATGCGGAACACATGATTTAGCTTCAAATCAATGCAAGTAGAAGGCTGATCTTCGAATCCATGCGAAGCAAATGGTTTAGCTTCAAATACTTGTGATATACATGATTTAGCTTGAACAGCATGCGAAACAAATGAGTTATATTCAAATCCAAGCGAAACACATGATTTATCTTCAAATCTATGCGAATTAGGAGGGTTATCTTGGAATCCATGCGAAACGTATGATATAGCTTCAAATACTTGTGATATACATGATTTAGCTTCAACAGCATGCGAAACAAACGAGTTAGCTTCAAATCCATGCGAAACACATGATTTAGATTCAAATCAATGCGAATTAGAAGGGTTATCTTGGAATCCATGCGAAACGTATGATATAGCTTCAAATACTTGTGATATACATGATTTATCTTCAACAGCATTCGCAACAAACGAGTTAGCTTCAAAACGAAGCGAAACACACGATTTAGCCTCAAATCAATGCGAAGTAGAAGGCTTATCTTCGAATCCATGCGAAACGAATAGTTTAGCTTCAAATACTTGTGATATACATGATTCAGCTTCAACTGCATGCGAAACAAACGTGTTAGCTTTAAATCCATGCGAAAGACATGATTTAGATTAAAATCGATGCGAAGTAGAAGGCTGATCTTCGAATCCATGAAAAGCAAATGGTTTAGCTTCAAATACTTGTGATATACATGATTTAGCTACAACTGCATGCGAAAAAAACGAGTTAGCTTCAAAACCAAGCGAGACACATGATTTAGCCTCAAATCAATGCGAAGTAGAAGGCTTAGCTTCGAATAAATGCGAAACAAATGGTTTAGCTTCAAATACTTGTGATATAAATGATTTATTTTCAACAGCATGCGAAACAAACGAGTTAGCTTTAAATCCATTCGAAACACATGATTTAGATTCAAATCAATGCGAATTAGAAGGGTTATCTTGGAATCCATGCGAAACGTATGATATAGCTTCAAATACTTGTGATATACATGATTTAGCTTCAACAGCATGCGAAACAAACGAGTTAGCTTCAAATCCATGCGAAACACATGATTTAGCATGAAATCAATGCGAAGTGGAAGGCTTATCTTCGAATCCATGCGAAACGAATAGTTTAGCTTCAAATACTTGTGATATACATGATTCAGCTTCAACTGCTTGCGAAGCAAACGAGTTAGCTTCAAATCCATGCGAAACACATGATTTAGATTAAAATCAATGCGAAGTAGAAGGCTTATCTTCGAATCCATGCGAAACAAATGGTTTAGCTTCAAATACTTGTGATATACATGATTTAGCTTCAACAGCATGCGAAACAAATGAGTTATATTCAAATCCAAGCGAAACACATGATTTATCTTCAAATCTATGCGAATTAGGAGGGTTATCTTGGAATCCATGCGAAACGTATGATATAGCTACAAATACTTGTGATATACATGATTTAGCTTCAAACAGCATGCGAAACAAAGGAGTTAGCTTCAAAACCAAGCGAAACACATGATTTAGCATCAAATCAATGCGAAGTAGAAGGCTGATCTTGGAATCCATGCGAAACGTATGATATAGCTTCAAATACTTGTGATATACATGATTTAGCTTCAACAGCATGCGAAACAAATGAGTTATCTTCAAATCCAAGCGAAACACATGATTTATCTTCAAATCAATGCGAAGTAGAAAGCTTAGCTTCAAAATCATGGGAATCAAATGGTTTAACTTCAAATACTTGTGATATACATGATTTAGCTTCAACTGCATGCGAAACAAACGAGTTAGCATAAAATCCATGCGGAACACATGATTTAGCTTCAAATCAATGCGAAGTAGATGGCTGATCTTCGAATCCATGCGAAGCAAATGGTTTAGCTTCAAATACTTGTGATATACATGATTTAGCTACAACTGCGTGCGAAAAAAACGAGTTAGCTTCAAAACCAAGCGAGACACATGATTTAGCCTCAAATCAATGCGAAGTAGAAGGCTTAGCTTCGAATAAATGCGAAACAAATGGTTTAGCTTCAAATACTTGTGATATAAATGATTTATCTTCAACAGCATGCGAAACAAACGAGTTAGCTTCAAATCCATGCGAAACACATGATTTAGATTCAAATCAATGCGAATTAGAAGGGTTATCTTGGAATCCATGCGAAACGTATGATATAGATTCAAATACTTGTGATATACATGATTTAGCTTCAACAGCATGCGAAACAAACGAGTTAGCTTCAAATCCATGCGAAACACATGATTTAGCATCAAATCAATGCGAAGTGGAAGGCTTATCTTCGAATCCATGCGAAACGAATAGTTTAGCTTCAAATACTTGTGATATACATGATTCAGCTTCAACTGCTTGCGAAGCAAACGAGTTAGCTTCAAATCCATGCGAAACACATGATTTAGATTAAAATCAATGCGAAGTAGAAGGCTTATCTTCGAATCCATGCGAAACAAATGGTTTAGCTTCAAATACTTGTGATATACATGATTTAGATACAGCTGCATGCGAAAAAAACGAGTTAGCTTCAAAACCAAGCGAAACAGATGATTTAGCCTCAAATCAATGCGAAGTAGATGGCTTAGCTTCGAATAAAAGCGAACCAAATGGTTTAGCTTCAAATACTTGTGATATGCATGATTTAGCTTCAACTACTAGCGAAAAAAACGAGTTAGCTTCAAATCCAAGCGAAACACATGATTTAGCCTCAAATCAATGCGAATTAGAAGGGTTATCTTCGAATCCATGCGAAACAAATGATATAGCTTCAAATACTTGTGATATACATGATTTAGCTTCAACAGCATGCGAAACAGATGAGTTAGCATGAAATCCATGCGAAACACATGATTTAGCATCAAATCAATGCGAAGTAGAAGGCTGATCTTCGAATCCATGCGAAGCAAATGGTTTAGCTTCAAATACTTGTGATATACATGATTTAGCTTCAACAGCATGCGAAACAAATGAGTTATATTCAAATCCAAGCGAAACACATGATTTATCTTCAAATCTATGCGAATTAGGAGGGTTATCTTGGAATCCATGCGATACGTATGATATAGCTTCAAATACTTGTGATATACATGATTTAGCTTCAAACAGCATGCGAAACAAAGGAGTTAGCTTCAAAACCAAGCGAAACACATGATTTAGCATCAAATCAATGCGAAGTAGAAGGCTGATCTTCGAATCCATGTGAAGCAAATGGTTTAGCTTCAAATAATTGTGATATACATGATTTAGCTTCAACAGCATGCGAAACAAACGAGTTAGCATAAAATCCATGCGGAACACATGATTTATCTTCAAATCAATGCGAAGTAGATGGCTGATCTTCGAATCCATGCGAAGCAAATGGTTTGGCTTCAAATACTTGTGATATACATGATTTAGCTTTAACAGCATGCGAAACAAACGAGGTAGCTTCAAATCCATGCGGAACACATGATTTATCTTCAAATCAATGCGAAGTAGAAAGCTTAGCTTCAAAACCATGGGAATCAAATGGTTTAGCTTCAAATACTTGCGATATACATGATTTAGCTTCAACTGCATGCGAAACAAACGAGTTAGCTTAAAATCCATGCGGAACACATAATTTAGCTTCAAATCAATGCGAAGTAGAAGGCTGATCTTCGAATTCATGCGAAGCAAATGGTTTAGCTTCAAATACTTGTGATACACTTGAGTTAGCTTCAACAGCATGCGAAACAAACGAGTTAGCTTCAAATCCTTGCGAAACACATGATTTAGCATCAAATCAATGCGAAGTGAAAGGCTTATCTTCGAATCCATGCGAAACGTATAGTTTAGCTTCAAATACTTGTGATATACATGATTCAGCTTCAACTGCATGCGCAAAAAACGAGTTAGCTTCAAAACCAAGCGAAACACATGATTTAGCCTCAAATCAATGCGAAGTAGAAGGCTTAGCTTCGAATAAATGCGAAACAAATGGTTTAGCTTCAAATACTTGTGATATACATGATTTAGCTTCAGCAGCATGCGAAACAAACGAGTTAGCTTCAAATCCATGCGAAACACATGATTTAGCATCAAATCAATGCGAAGTAGAAGGCTGATCTTCGAATCCATGCGAAGCAAATGGTTTAGCTTCAAATACTTGTGATACACTTGATTTAGCTTCAACTGCTCGCGAATCAAACAAGTTAGCTTCAAATCCATGCGAACACATGATTTAGCTTCAAATCAATGCGAAGTAGGAGGCTGATCTTCGAATCCATGCGAAGCAAATGGTTTAGCTTCAAATACTTGTGATACACTTGATTTAGCTTCAACTGCTCGCGAATCAAACAAGTTAGCTTCAAATCCATGCGAACACATGATTTAGCTTCAAATCAATGCGAAGTAGGAGGCTGATCTTCGAATCCATGCGAAACGAAGAGTTTAGCTTCAAATACTTGTGATATACATGATTCAGCTTCAACTGCATGCGAAACAAACGAGTTAGCATAAAATCCATGCGGAACACATGATTTAGCTTCAAATCAATGCGAAGTAGATGGCTGATCTTCGAATCCATGCGAAGCAAATGGTTTAGCTTCAAATACTTGTGATATACATGATTTAGCTACAACTGCATGCGAAAAAAACGAGTTAGCTTCAAAACCAAGCGAGACACATGATTTAGCCTCAAATCAATGCGAAGTAGAAGGCTTAGCTTCGAATAAATGCGAAACAAATGGTTTAGCTTCAAATACTTGTGATATAAATGATTTATCTTCAACAGCATGCGAAACAAACGAGTTAGCTTCAAATCCTTGCGAAACACATGATTTAGATTAAAATCACCGCGAAGTAGAAGGCTTATCTTCGAATCCATGCGAAACAAATGGTTTAGCTTCAAATACTTGTGATATACATGATTTAGCTTCAACTGCATGCGAAACAAACGAGTTAGCTTAAAAGCCATGCGGAACACATGATTTAGCTTCAAATCAATGCAAGTAGAAGGCTGATCTTCGAATCCATGCGAAGCAAATGGTTTAGCTTCAAATACTTGTGATATACATGATTTAGCTTGAACAGCATGCGAAACAAATGAGTTATATTCAAATCCAAGCGAAACACATGATTTATCTTCAAATCTATGCGAATTAGGAGGGTTATCTTGGAATCCATGCGAAACGTATGATATAGCTTCAAATACTTGTGATATACATGATTTAGCTTCAACAGCATGCGAAACAAACGAGTTAGCTTCAAATCCATGCGAAACACATGATTTAGATTCAAATCAATGCGAATTAGAAGGGTTATCTTGGAATCCATGCGAAACGTATGATATAGCTCCAAATACTTGTGATATACATGATTTATCTTCAACAGCATTCGCAACAAACGAGTTAGCTTCAAAACGAAGCGAAACACACGATTTAGCCTCAAATCAATGCGAAGTAGAAGGCTTATCTTCGAATCCATGCGAAACGAATAGTTTAGCTTCAAATACTTGTGATATACATGATTCAACTTCAACTGCATGCGAAACAAACGTGTTAGCTTTAAATCCATGCGAAAGACATGATTTAGATTAAAATCAATGCGAAGTAGAAGGCTGATCTTCGAATCCATGAAAAGCAAATGGTTTAGCTTCAAATACTTGTGATATACATGATTTAGCTACAACTGCATGCGAAAAAAACGAGTTAGCTTCAAAACCAAGCGAGACACATGATTTAGCCTCAAATCAATGCGAAGTAGAAGGCTTAGCTTCGAATAAATGCGAAACAAATGGTTTAGCTTCAAATACTTGTGATATAAATGATTTATTTTCAACAGCATGCGAAACAAACGAGTTAGCTTCAAATCCATGCGAAACACATGATTTAGATTCAAATCAATGCGAATTAGAAGGGTTATCTTGGAATCCATGCGAAACGTATGATATAGCTTCAAATACTTGTGATATACATGATTTAGCTTCAACAGCATTCGAAACAAACGAGTTAGCTTCAAATCCATGCGAAACACATGATTTAGCATGAAATCAATGCGAAGTGGAAGGCTTATCTTCGAATCCATGCGAAACGAATAGTTTAGCTTCAAATACTTGTGATATACATGATTCAGCTTCAACTGCTTGCGAAGCAAACGAGTTAGCTTCAAATCCATGCGAAACACATGATTTAGATTAAAATCAATGCGAAGTAGAAGGCTTATCTTCGAATCCATGCGAAACAAATGGTTTAGCTTCAAATACTTGTGATATACATGATTTAGCTTCAACAGCATGCGAAACAAATGAGTTATATTCAAATCCAAGCGAAACACATGATTTATCTTCAAATCTATGCGAATTAGGAGGGTTATCTTGGAATCCATGCGAAACGTATGATATAGCTACAAATACTTGTGATATACATGATTTAGCTTCAAACAGCATGCGAAACAAAGGAGTTTGCTTCAAAACCAAGCGAAACACATGATTTAGCATCAAATCAATGCGAAGTAGAAGGCTGATCTTCGAATCCATGCGAAGCAAATGGTTTAGCTTCAAATACTTGTGATATACATGATTTAGCTTCAACAGCATGCGAAACAAATGAGTTATCTTCAAATCCAAGCGAAACACATGATTTATCTTCAAATCAATGCGAAGTAGAAAGCTTAGCTTCAAAATCATGGGAATCAAATGGTTTAACTTCAAATACTTGTGATATACATGATTTAGCTTCAACTGCATGCGAAACAAACGAGTTAGCATAAAATCCATGCGGAACACATGATTTAGCTTCAAATCAATGCGAAGTAGATGGCTGATCTTCGAATCCATGCGAAGCAAATGGTTTAGCTTCAAATACTTGTGATATACATGATTTAGCTACAACTGCATGCGAAAAAAACGAGTTAGCTTCAAAACCAAGCGAGACACATGATTTAGCCTCAAATCAATGCGAAGTAGAAGGCTTAGCTTCGAATAAATGCGAAACAAATGGTTTAGCTTCAAATACTTGTGATATAAATGATTTATCTTCAACAGCATGCGAAACAAACGAGTTAGCTTCAAATCCATGCGAAACACATGATTTAGATTCAAATCAATGCGAATTAGAAGGGTTATCTTGGAATCCATGCGAAACGTATGATATAGCTTCAAATACTTGTGATATACATGATTTAGCTTCAACAGCATGCGAAACAAACGAGTTAGCTTCAAATCCATGCGAAACACATGATTTAGCATCAAATCAATGCGAAGTGGAAGGCTTATCTTCGAATCCATGCGAAACGAATAGTTTAGCTTCAAATACTTGTGATATACATGATTCAGCTTCAACTGCTTGCGAAGCAAACGAGTTAGCTTCAAATCCATGCGAAACACATGATTTAGATTAAAATCAATGCGAAGTAGAAGGCTTATCTTCGAATCCATGCGAAACAAATGGTTTAGCTTCAAATACTTGTGATATACATGATTTAGATACAGCTGCATGCGAAAAAAACGAGTTAGCTTCAAAACCAAACGAAACAGATGATTTAGCCTCAAATCAATGCGAAGTAGATGGCTTAGCTTCGAATAAAAGCGAACCAAATGGTTTAGCTTCAAATACTTGTGATATGCATGATTTAGCTTCAACTACTAGCGAAAAAAACGAGTTAGCTTCAAATCCAAGCGAAACACATGATTTAGCCTCAAATCAATGCGAATTAGAAGGGTTATCTTCGAATCCATGCGAAACAAATGATATAGCTTCAAATACTTGTGATATACATGATTTAGCTTCAACAGCATGCGAAACAGATGAGTTAGCATGAAATCCATGCGAAACACATGATTTAGCATCAAATCAATGCGAAGTAGAAGGCTGATCTTCGAATCCATGCGAAGCAAATGGTTTAGCTTCAAATACTTGAGATATACATGATTTAGCTTCAACAGCATGCGAAACAAATGAGTTATATTCAAATCCAAGCGAAACACATGATTTATCTTCAAATCTATGCGAATTAGGAGGGTTATCTTGGAATCCATGCGAAACGTATGATATAGCTTCAAATACTTGTGATATACATGATTTAGCTTCAAACAGCATGCGAAACAAAGGAGTTAGCTTCAAAACCAAGCGAAACACATGATTTAGCATCAAATCAATGCGAAGTAGAAGGCTGATCTTCGAATCCATGTGAAGCAAATGGTTTAGCTTCAAATAATTGTGATATACATGATTTAGCTTCAACAGCATGCGAAACAAACGAGTTAGCATAAAATCCATGCGGAACACATGATTTATCTTCAAATCAATGCGAAGTAGATGGCTGATCTTCGAATCCATGCGAAGCAAATGGTTTGGCTTCAAATACTTGTGATATACATGATTTAGCTTTAACAGCATGCGAAACAAACGAGGTAGCTTCAAATCCATGCGGAACACATGATTTATCTTCAAATCAATGCGAAGTAGAAAGCTTAGCTTCAAAACCATGGGAATCAAATGGTTTAGCTTCAAATACTTGCGATATACATGATTTAGCTTCAACTGCATGCGAAACAAACGAGTTAGCTTAAAATCCATGCGGAACACATGATTTAGCTTCAAATCAATGCGAAGTAGAAGGCTGATCTTCGAATTCATGCGAAGCAAATGGTTTAGCTTCAAATACTTGTGATACACTTGAGTTAGCTTCAACAGCATGCGAAACAAACGAGTTAGCTTCAAATCCTTGCGAAACACATGATTTAGCATCAAATCAATGCGAAGTGAAAGGCTTATCTTCGAATCCATGCGAAACGTATAGTTTAGCTTCAAATACTTGTGATATACATGATTCAGCTTCAACTGCATGCGCAAAAAACGAGTTAGCTTCAAAACCAAGCGAAACACATGATTTAGCCTCAAATCAATGCGAAGTAGAAGGCTTAGCTTCGAATAAATGCGAAACAAATGGTTTAGCTTCAAATACTTGTGATATACATGATTTAGCTTCAACAGCATGCGAAACAAACGAGTTAGCTTCAAATCCATGCGAAACACATGATTTAGCATCAAATCAATGCGAAGTAGAAGGCTGATCTTCGAATCCATGCGAAGCAAATGGTTTAGCTTCAAATACTTGTGATACACTTGATTTAGCTTCAACTGCTCGCGAATCAAACAAGTTAGCTTCAAATCCATGCGAACACATGATTTAGCTTCAAATCAATGCGAAGTAGGAGGCTGATCTTCGAATCCATGCGAAGCAAATGGTATAGCTTCAAATACTTGTGATACACTTGATTTAGCTTCAACTGCTCGCGAATCAAACAGGTTAGCTTCAAATCCTTGCGAACACATGATTTAGCTTCAAATCAATGCGAAGTAGGAGGCTGATCTTCGAATCCATGCGAAGCAAATGGTTTAGCTTCAAATACTTTTGATACACTTGAGTTAGCTTCAACAGCATGCGAAACAAACGAGTTAGCTTCAAATCCTTGCGAAACACATGATTTAGCTTCAAATCAATGCGAAGTAGAAGGCTTATCTTCGAATCCATGCGAAACGAAGAGTTTAGCTTCAAATACTTGTGATATACATGATTCAGCTTCAACTGCATGCGAAACAAACGAGTTAGCATAAAATCCATGCGGAACACATGATTTAGCTTCAAATCAATGCGAAGTAGATGGCTGATCTTCGAATCCATGCGAAGCAAATGGTTTAGCTTCAAATACTTGTGATATACATGATTTAGCTACAACTGCATGCGAAAAAAACGAGTTAGCTTCAAAACCAAGCGAGACACATGATTTAGCCTCAAATCAATGCGAAGTAGAAGGCTTAGCTTCGAATAAATGCGAAACAAATGGTTTAGCTTCAAATACTTGTGATATAAATGATTTATCTTCAACAGCATGCGAAACAAACGAGTTAGCTTCAAATCCATGCGAAACACATGATTTAGATTCAAATCAATGCGAATTAGAAGGGTTATCTTGGAATCCATGCGAAACGTATGATATAGCTTCAAATACTTGTGATATACATGATTTAGCTTCAACAGCATGCGAAACAAACGAGTTAGCTTCAAATCCATGCGAAACACATGATTTAGCATCAAATCAATGCGAAGTGGAAGGCTTATCTTCGAATCCATGCGAAACGAATAGTTTAGCTTCAAATACTTGTGATATACATGATTCAGCTTCAACTGCTTGCGAAGCAAACGAGTTAGCTTCAAATCCATGCGAAACACATGATTTAGATTAAAATCAATGCGAAGTAGAAGGCTTATCTTCGAATCCATGCGAAACAAATGGTTTAGCTTCAAATACTTGTGATATACATGATTTAGATACAGCTGCATGCGAAAAAAACGAGTTAGCTTCAAAACCAAGCGAAACACATGATTTAGCCTCAAATCAATGCGAAGTAGATGGCTTAGCTTCGAATAAAAGCGAACCAAATGGTTTAGCTTCAAATACTTGTGATATGCATGATTTAGCTTCAACTACTAGCGAAAAAAACGAGTTAGCTTCAAATCCAAGCGAAACACATGATTTAGCCACAAATCAATGCGAATTAGAAGGGTTATCTTCGAATCCATGCGAAACAAATGATATAGCTTCAAATACTTGTGATATACATGATTTAGCTTCTACAGCATCCGAAACAAACGAGTTAGCTTCAAATCCTTGCGAAACACATGATTTATATTAAAATCACAGCGAAGTAGAAGGCTTATCTTCGAATCCATGCGAAACAAATGGTTTAGCTTCAAATACTTGTGATATACATGATTTAGCTTCAACTGCATGCGAAACAAACGAGTTAGCTTAAAAGCCATGCGGAACACATGATTTAGCTTCAAATCAATGCAAGTAGAAGGCTGATCTTCGAATCCACGCGAAGCAAATGGTTTAGCTTCAAATACTTGTGATATACATGATTTAGCTTCAACAGCATGCGAAACAAATGAGTTATATTCAAATCCAAGCGAAACACTTGATTTATCTTCAAATCTATGCGAATTAGGAGGGTTATCTTGGAATCCATGCGAAACGTATGATATAGCTTCAAATACTTGTGATATACATGATTTAGCTTCAACAGCATGCGAAACAAACGAGTTAGCTTCAAATCCATGCGAAACACATTATTTAGATTCAAATCAATGCGAATTAGAAGGGTTATCTTGGAATCCATGCGAAACGTATGATATAGCTTCAAATACTTGTGATATACATGATTTAGCTTCAACAGCGTGCGAAACAAACGAGTTAGCTTCAAATCCTTCCGAAACACATGATTTAGATTAAAATCACCGCGAAGTAGAAGGCTTATCTTCGAATCCATGCGAAACAAATGGTTTAGCTTCAAATACTTGTGATATACATGATTTAGCTTCAACTGCATGCGAAACAAACGAGTTAGCTTAAAAGCCATGCGGAACACATGATTTAGCTTCAAATCAATGCAAGTAGAAGGCTGATCTTCGAATCCATGCGAAGCAAATGGTTTAGCTTCAAATACTTGTGATATACATGATTTAGATTCAACAGCATGCGAAACAAATGAGTTATATTCAAATCCAAGCGAAACACATGATTTATCTTCAAATCTATGCGAATTAGGAGGGTTATCTTGGAATCCCTGCGAAACGTATGATATAGCTTCAAATACTTGTGATATACATGATTTAGCTTCAACATCATGCGAAACAAACGGGTTAGCTTCAAATGCATGCGATACACATGATTTAGCTTCAAATCAATGCGAATTAGAAGGGTTATCTTGGAATCCATGCTAAACGTATGATATAGCTTCAAATACTTGTGATATACATGATTTAGCTTCAACAGCATGCGAAACAAACGAGTTAGCTTCAAATCCATGCGAAACACATGATTTAGCATCAAATCAATGCGAAGTAGAAGGCTGATCTTCGAATCGATTGCGAAGCAAATGGTTTAGCTTCAAATACATGTGATATACATGATTTAGCGTCAACAGCATGCGAAACAAATGAGGTATCTTCAAATCCAAGCGAACACATGATTTATCTTCAAATCAATGCGAAGTAGAAAGCTTAGCTTCAAAACCATGGGAATCAAATGGTTTAGCTTCAAATACTTGCGATATACATGATTTAGCTTCAACTGCTCGCGAATCAAACAAGTTAGCTTCAAATCCATGCGAACACATGATTTAGCATCAAATCAATGCGAAGTGAAAGGCTTATCTTCGAATCCATGCGAAACGTATAGTTTAGCTTCAAATACTTGTGATATACATGATTCAGCTTCAACTGCATGCGCAAAAAACGAGTTAGATTCAAAACCAAGCGAAACACATGATTTAGCCTCAAATCAATGCGAAGTAGAAGGCTTAGCTTCGAATAAATGCGAAACAAATGGTTTAGCTTCAAATACTTGTGATATACATGATTTAGCTTCAACAGCATGCGAAACAAACGAGTTAGCTTCAAATCCACGCGAAACACATGATTTAGCATCAAATCAATGCGAAGTAGAAGGCTGATCTTCGAATCCATGCGAAGCAAATGGTTTAGCTTCAAATACTTGTGATACACTTGATTTAGCTTCAACTGCTCGCGAATCAAACAAGTTAGCTTCAAATCCATGCGAACACATGATTTAGCTTCAAATCAATGCGAAGTAGGAGGCTGATCTTCGAATCCATGCGAAGCAAATGGTTTAGCTTCAAATACTAGTGATACACTTGATTTAGCTTCAACTGCTCGCGAATCAAACAAGTTAGCTTCAAATCCATGCGAACACATGATTTAGCTTCAAATCAATGCGAAGTAGGAGGCTGATCTTCGAATCCATGCGAAGCAAATGGTTTAGCTTCAAATACTTTTGATATACATGATTTAGCTTTAACAGCATGCGAAACAAACGAGGTAGCTTCAAATCAAATCCATGCGAACACATAATTTAGCTTCAAATCAATGCGAAGTAGGAGGCTGACCTTCGAATCCATACGAAGCAAATGGTTTAGCTTCAAATACTTGTGATATACATGATTTAGCTTTAACAGCATGCGAAACAAACGAGGTAGCTTCAAATCCATGCGGAACACATGATTTATCTTCAAATCAATGCGAAGTAGAAAGATTAGCTTCAAAACCATGGGAATCAAATGGTTTAACTTCAAATACTTGTGATATACATGATTTAGCTTCAACTGCATGCGAAACAAACGAGTTAGCATAAAATCCATGCGGAACACATGATTTAGCTTCAAATCAATGCGAAGTTGATGGCTGATCTTCGAATCCATGCGAAGCAAATGGTTTGGCTTCAAATACTTGTGATATACATGATTTAGCTTCAACAGCATGCGAAACAAACGAGTTAGCTTCAAATCCATGCGAAACACATGATTTAGCATCAAATCAATGCGAAGTGGAAGGCTTATCTTCGAATCCATGCGAAACGAATAGTTTAGCTTCAAATACTTGTGATATACATGATTCAGCTTCAACTGCTTGCGAAACAAATGAGTTATATTCAAATCCAAGCGAAACACATGATTTATCTTCAAATCTATGCGAATTAGGAGGGTTATCTTGGAATCCATGCGAAACGTATGATATAGCTTCAAATACTTGTGATATACATGATTTAGCTCCAACTGCTCGCGAATCAAACAAGTTAGCTTCAAATCCATGGGAACACATGATTTAGCATCAAATCAATGCGAAGTGAAAGGCATATCTTCGAATCCATGCGAAACGTATAGTTTAGCTTCAAATACTTGTGATATACATGATTCAGCTTCAACTGCATGCGCAAAAAACGAGTTAGCTTCAAAACCAAGCGAAACACATGATTTAGCCTCAAATCAATGCGAAGTGGAAGGCTTATCTTCGAATCCATGCGAAACGAATAGTTTAGCTTCAAATACTTGTGATATACATGATTCAGCTTCAACTGCTTGCGAAGCAAACGAGTTAGCTTCAAATCCATGCGAAACACATGATTTAGATTAAAATCAATGCGAAGTAGAAGGCTTATCTTCGAATCCATGCGAAACAAATGGTTTAGCTTCAAATACTTGTGATATACATGATTTAGATACAGCTGCATGCGAAAAAAACGAGTTAGCTTCAAAACCAAGCGAAACACATGATTTAGCCTCAAATCAATGCGAAGTAGATGGCTTAGCTTCGAATAAAAGCGAACCAAATGGTTTAGCTTCAAATACTTGTGATATGCATGATTTAGCTTCAACTACTAGCGAAAAAAACGAGTTAGCTTCAAATCCAAGCGAAACACATGATTTAGCCACAAATCAATGCGAATTAGAAGGGTTATCTTCGAATCCATGCGAAACAAATGATATAGCTTCAAATACTTGTGATATACATGATTTAGCTTCAACAGCATCCGAAACAAACGAGTTAGCTTCAAATCCTTGCGAAACACATGATTTATATTAAAATCACAGCGAAGTAGAAGGCTTATCTTCGAATCCATGCGAAACAAATGGTTTAGCTTCAAATACTTGTGATATACATGATTTAGCTTCAACTGCATGCGAAACAAACGAGTTAGCTTAAAAGCCATGCGGAACACATGATTTAGCTTCAAATCAATGCAAGTAGAAGGCTGATCTTCGAATCCACGCGAAGCAAATGGTTTAGCTTCAAATACTTGTGATATACATGATTTAGCTTCAACAGCATGCGAAACAAATGAGTTATATTCAAATCCAAGCGAAACACTTGATTTATCTTCAAATCTATGCGAATTAGGAGGGTTATCTTGGAATCCATGCGAAACGTATGATATAGCTTCAAATACTTGTGATATACATGATTTAGCTTCAACAGCATGCGAAACAAACGAGTTAGCTTCAAATCCATGCGAAACACATTATTTAGATTCAAATCAATGCGAATTAGAAGGGTTATCTTGGAATCCATGCGAAACGTATGATATAGCTTCAAATACTTGTGATATACATGATTTAGCTTCAACAGCGTGCGAAACAAACGAGTTAGCTTCAAATCCTTCCGAAACACATGATTTAGATTAAAATCACCGCGAAGTAGAAGGCTTATCTTCGAATCCATGCGAAACAAATGGTTTAGCTTCAAATACTTGTGATATACATGATTTAGCTTCAACTGCATGCGAAACAAACGAGTTAGCTTAAAAGCCATGCGGAACACATGATTTAGCTTCAAATCAATGCAAGTAGAAGGCTGATCTTCGAATCCATGCGAAGCAAATGGTTTAGCTTCAAATACTTGTGATATACATGATTTAGATTCAACAGCATGCGAAACAAATGAGTTATATTCAAATCCAAGCGAAACACATGATTTATCTTCAAATCTATGCGAATTAGGAGGGTTATCTTGGAATCCCTGCGAAACGTATGATATAGCTTCAAATACTTGTGATATACATGATTTAGCTTCAACATCATGCGAAACAAACGGGTTAGCTTCAAATGCATGCGATACACATGATTTAGCTTCAAATCAATGCGAATTAGAAGGGTTATCTTGGAATCCATGCTAAACGTATGATATAGCTTCAAATACTTGTGATATACATGATTTAGCTTCAACAGCATGCGAAACAAACGAGTTAGCTTCAAATCCATGCGAAACACATGATTTAGCATCAAATCAATGCGAAGTAGAAGGCTGATCTTCGAATCGATGCGAAGCAAATGGTTTAGCTTCAAATACATGTGATATACATGATTTAGCGTCAACAGCATGCGAAACAAATGAGGTATCTTCAAATCCAAGCGAAACACATGATTTATCTTCAAATCAATGCGAAGTAGAAAGCTTAGCTTCAAAACCATGGGAATCAAATGGTTTAGCTTCAAATACTTGCGATATACATGATTTAGCTTCAACTGCTCGCGAATCAAACAAGTTAGCTTCAAATCCATGCGAACACATGATTTAGCATCAAATCAATGCGAAGTGAAAGGCTTATCTTCGAATCCATGCGAAACGTATAGTTTAGCTTCAAATACTTGTGATATACATGATTCAGCTTCAACTGCATGCGCAAAAAACGAGTTAGATTCAAAACCAAGCGAAACACATGATTTAGCCTCAAATCAATGCGAAGTAGAAGGCTTAGCTTCGAATAAATGCGAAACAAATGGTTTAGCTTCAAATACTTGTGATATACATGATTTAGCTTCAACAGCATGCGAAACAAACGAGTTAGCTTCAAATCCATGCGAAACACATGATTTAGCATCAAATCAATGCGAAGTAGAAGGCTGATCTTCGAATCCATGCGAAGCAAATGGTTTAGCTTCAAATACTTGTGATACACTTGATTTAGCTTCAACTGCTCGCGAATCAAACAAGTTAGCTTCAAATCCATGCGAACACATGATTTAGCTTCAAATCAATGCGAAGTAGGAGGCTGATCTTCGAATCCATGCGAAGCAAATGGTTTAGCTTCAAATACTAGTGATACACTTGATTTAGCTTCAACTGCTCGCGAATCAAACAAGTTAGCTTCAAATCCATGCGAACACATGATTTAGCTTCAAATCAATGCGAAGTAGGAGGCTGATCTTCGAATCCATGCGAAGCAAATGGTTTAGCTTCAAATACTTTTGATATACATGATTTAGCTTTAACAGCATGCGAAACAAACGAGGTAGCTTCAAATCAAATCCATGCGAACACATAATTTAGCTTCAAATCAATGCGAAGTAGGAGGCTGACCTTCGAATCCATACGAAGCAAATGGTTTAGCTTCAAATACTTGTGATATACATGATTTAGCTTTAACAGCATGCGAAACAAACGAGGTAGCTTCAAATCCATGCGGAACACATGATTTATCTTCAAATCAATGCGAAGTAGAAAGATTAGCTTCAAAACCATGGGAATCAAATGGTTTAACTTCAAATACTTGTGATATACATGATTTAGCTTCAACTGCATGCGAAACAAACGAGTTAGCATAAAATCCATGCGGAACACATGATTTAGCTTCAAATCAATGCGAAGTTGATGGCTGATCTTCGAATCCATGCGAAGCAAATGGTTTGGCTTCAAATACTTGTGATATACATGATTTAGCTTCAACAGCATGCGAAACAAACGAGTTAGCTTCAAATCCATGCGAAACACATGATTTAGCATCAAATCAATGCGAAGTGGAAGGCTTATCTTCGAATCCATGCGAAACGAATAGTTTAGCTTCAAATACTTGTGATATACATGATTCAGCTTCAACTGCTTGCGAAACAAATGAGTTATATTCAAATCCAAGCGAAACACATGATTTATCTTCAAATCTATGCGAATTAGGAGGGTTATCTTGGAATCCATGCGAAACGTATGATATAGCTTCAAATACTTGTGATATACATGATTTAGCTTCAACTGCTCGCGAATCAAACAAGTTAGCTTCAAATCCATGCGAACACATGATTTAGCATCAAATCAATGCGAAGTGAAAGGCTTATCTTCGAATCCATGCGAAACGTATAGTTTAGCTTCAAATACTTGTGATATACATGATTCAGCTTCAACTGCATGCGCAAAAAACGAGTTAGCTTCAAAACCAAGCGAAACACATGATTTAGCCTCAAATCAATGCGAAGTGGAAGGCTTATCTTCGAATCCATGCGAAACGAATAGTTTAGCTTCAAATACTTGTGATATACATGATTCAGCTTCAACTGCTTGCGAAGCAAACGAGTTAGCTTCAAATCCATGCGAAACACATGATTTAGATTAAAATCAATGCGAAGTAGAAGGCTTATCTTCGAATCCATGCGAAACAAATGGTTTAGCTTCAAATACTTGTGATATACATGATTTAGATACAGCTGCATGCGAAAAAAACGAGTTAGCTTCAAAACCAAGCGAAACACATGATTTAGCCTCAAATCAATGCGAAGTAGATGGCTTAGCTTCGAATAAAAGCGAACCAAATGGTTTAGCTTCAAATACTTGTGATATGCATGATTTAGCTTCAACTACTAGCGAAAAAAACGAGTTAGCTTCAAATCCAAGCGAAACACATGATTTAGCCACAAATCAATGCGAATTAGAAGGGTTATCTTCGAATCCATGCGAAACAAATGATATAGCTTCAAATACTTGTGATATACATGATTTAGCTTCAACAGCATCCGAAACAAACGAGTTAGCTTCAAATCCTTGCGAAACACATGATTTATATTAAAATCACAGCGAAGTAGAAGGCTTATCTTCGAATCCATGCGAAACAAATGGTTTAGCTTCAAATACTTGTGATATACATGATTTAGCTTCAACTGCATGCGAAACAAACGAGTTAGCTTAAAAGCCATGCGGAACACATGATTTAGCTTCAAATCAATGCAAGTAGAAGGCTGATCTTCGAATCCACGCGAAGCAAATGGTTTAGCTTCAAATACTTGTGATATACATGATTTAGCTTCAACAGCATGCGAAACAAATGAGTTATATTCAAATCCAAGCGAAACACTTGATTTATCTTCAAATCTATGCGAATTAGGAGGGTTATCTTGGAATCCATGCGAAACGTATGATATAGCTTCAAATACTTGTGATATACATGATTTAGCTTCAACAGCATGCGAAACAAACGAGTTAGCTTCAAATCCATGCGAAACACATTATTTAGATTCAAATCAATGCGAATTAGAAGGGTTATCTTGGAATCCATGCGAAACGTATGATATAGCTTCAAATACTTGTGATATACATGATTTAGCTTCAACAGCGTGCGAAACAAACGAGTTAGCTTCAAATCCTTCCGAAACACATGATTTAGATTAAAATCACCGCGAAGTAGAAGGCTTATCTTCGAATCCATGCGAAACAAATGGTTTAGCTTCAAATACTTGTGATATACATGATTTAGCTTCAACTGCATGCGAAACAAACGAGTTAGCTTAAAAGCCATGCGGAACACATGATTTAGCTTCAAATCAATGCAAGTAGAAGGCTGATCTTCGAATCCATGCGAAGCAAATGGTTTAGCTTCAAATACTTGTGATATACATGATTTAGATTCAACAGCATGCGAAACAAATGAGTTATATTCAAATCCAAGCGAAACACATGATTTATCTTCAAATCTATGCGAATTAGGAGGGTTATCTTGGAATCCCTGCGAAACGTATGATATAGCTTCAAATACTTGTGATATACATGATTTAGCTTCAACATCATGCGAAACAAACGGGTTAGCTTCAAATGCATGCGATACACATGATTTAGCTTCAAATCAATGCGAATTAGAAGGGTTATCTTGGAATCCATGCTAAACGTATGATATAGCTTCAAATACTTGTGATATACATGATTTAGCTTCAACAGCATGCGAAACAAACGAGTTAGCTTCAAATCCATGCGAAACACATGATTTAGCATCAAATCAATGCGAAGTAGAAGGCTGATCTTCGAATCGATGCGAAGCAAATGGTTTAGCTTCAAATACATGTGATATACATGATTTAGCGTCAACAGCATGCGAAACAAATGAGGTATCTTCAAATCCAAGCGAAACACATGATTTATCTTCAAATCAATGCGAAGTAGAAAGCTTAGCTTCAAACCATGGGAATCAAATGGTTTAGCTTCAAATACTTGCGATATACATGATTTAGCTTCAACTGCTCGCGAATCAAACAAGTTAGCTTCAAATCCATGCGAACACATGATTTAGCATCAAATCAATGCGAAGTGAAAGGCTTATCCTCGAATCCATGCGAAACGTATAGTTTAGCTTCAAATACTTGTGATATACATGATTCGGCTTCAACTGCATGCGCAAAAACGAGTTAGCTTCAAAACCAAGCGAAACACATGATTTAGCCTCAAATCAATGCGAAGTAGAAGGCTTAGCTTCGAATAAATGCGAAACAAATGGTTTAGCTTCAAATACTTGTGATATACATGATTTAGCTTCAACAGCATGCGAAACAAACGAGTTAGCTTCAAATCCATGCGAAACACATGATTTAGCATCAAATCAATGCGAAGTAGAAGGCTGATCTTCGAATCCATGCGAAGCAAATGGTTTAGCTTCAAATACTTGTGATACACTTGATTTAGCTTCAACTGCTCGCGAATCAAACAAGTTAGCTTCAAATCCATGCGAACACATGATTTAGCTTCAAATCAATGCGAAGTAGGAGGCTGATCTTCGAATCCATGCGAAGCAAATGGTTTAGCTTCAAATACTAGTGATACACTTGATTTAGCTTCAACTGCTCGCGAATCAAACAAGTTAGCTTCAAATCCATGCGAACACATGATTTAGCTTCAAATCAATGCGAAGTAGGAGGCTGATCTTCGAATCCATGCGAAGCAAATGGTTTAGCTTCAAATACTTTTGATATACATGATTTAGCTTTAACAGCATGCGAAACAAACGAGGTAGCTTCAAATCAAATCCATGCGAACACATAATTTAGCTTCAAATCAATGCGAAGTAGGAGGCTGACCTTCGAATCCATACGAAGCAAATGGTTTAGCTTCAAATACTTGTGATATACATGATTTAGCTTTAACAGCATGCGAAACAAACGAGGTAGCTTCAAATCCATGCGGAACACATGATTTATCTTCAAATCAATGCGAAGTAGAAAGATTAGCTTCAAAACCATGGGAATCAAATGGTTTAACTTCAAATACTTGTGATATACATGATTTAGCTTCAACTGCATGCGAAACAAACGAGTTAGCATAAAATCCATGCGGAACACATGATTTAGCTTCAAATCAATGCGAAGTTGATGGCTGATCTTCGAATCCATGCGAAGCAAATGGTTTGGCTTCAAATACTTGTGATATACATGATTTAGCTTCAACAGCATGCGAAACAAACGAGTTAGCTTCAAATCCATGCGAAACACATGATTTAGCATCAAATCAATGCGAAGTGGAAGGCTTATCTTCGAATCCATGCGAAACGAATAGTTTAGCTTCAAATACTTGTGATATACATGATTCAGCTTCAACTGCTTGCGAAACAAATGAGTTATATTCAAATCCAAGCGAAACACATGATTTATCTTCAAATCTATGCGAATTAGGAGGGTTATCTTGGAATCCATGCGAAACGTATGATATAGCTTCAAATACTTGTGATATACATGATTTAGCTTCAACAGCATGCGAAACAAACGGGTTAGCTTCAAATGCATGCGATACACATGATTTAGCTTCAAATCAATGCGAATTAGAAGGGTTATCTTGGAATCCATGCGAAACGTATGATATAGTTTCAAATACTTGTGATATACATGATTTAGCTTCAACAGCATGCGAAACAAACGAGTTAGCTTCAAATCCATGCGAAACACATGATTTAGCATCAAATCAATGCGAAGTAGAAGGCTGATCTTCGAATCGATGCGAAGCAAATGGTTTAGCTTCAAATACATGTGATATACATGATTTAGCGTCAACAGCATGCGAAACAAATGAGTTATCTTCAAATCCAAGCGAAACACATGATTTATCTTCAAATCAATGCGAAGTAGAAAGCTTAGCTTCAAAACCATGGGAATCAAATGGTTTAGCTTCAAATACTTGCGATATACATGATTTAGCTTCAACTGCATGCGAAACAAACGAGTTAGCTTAAAATCCATGCGGAACACATGATTTAGCTTCAAATCAATGCGAAGTAGAAGGCTGATCTTCGAATTCATGCGAAGCAAATGGTTTAGCTTCAAATACTTGTGATACACTTGAGTTAGCTTCAACAGCATGCGAAACAAACGAGTTAGCTTCAAATCCTTGCGAAACACATGATTTAGCATCAAATCAATGCGAAGTGAAAGGCTTTTCTTCGAATCCATGCGAAACGTATAGTTTAGCTTCAAATACTTGTGATATACATGATTCAGCTTCAACTGCATGCGCAAAAAACGAGTTAGCTTCAAAACCAAGCGAAACACATGATTTAGCCTCAAATCAATGCGAAGTAGAAGGCTTAGCTTCGAATAAATGCGAAACAAATGGTTTAGCTTCAAATACTTGTGATATACATGATTTAGCTTCAACAGCATGCGAAACAAACGAGTTAGCTTCAAATCCATGCGAAACACATGATTTAGCATCAAATCAATGCGAAGTAGAAGGCTGATCTTCGAATCCATGCGAAGCAAATGGTTTAGCTTCAAATACTTGTGATACACTTGATTTAGCTTCAACTGCTCGCGAATCAAACAAGTTAGCTTCAAATCCATGCGAACACATGATTTAGCTTCAAATCAATGCGAAGTAGGAGGCAGATCTTCGAATCCATGCGAAGCAAATGGTTTAGCTTCAAATACTTGTGATACACTTGATTTAGCTTCAACTGCTCGCGAATCAAACAAGTTAGCTTCAAATCCATGCGAACACATGAGTTAGCTTCAAATCAATGCGAAGTAGGAGGCTGATCTTCGAATCCATGCGAAGCAAATGGTTTAGCTTCAAATACTTTTGATATACATGATTTAGCTTTAACAGCATGCGAAACAAACGAGGTAGCTTCAAATCAAATCCATGCGAACACATAATTTAGCTTCAAATCAATGCGAAGAAGGAGGCTGACCTTCGAATCCATACGAAGCAAATGGTTTAGCTTCAAATACTTGTGATATACATGATTTAGCTTTAACAGCATGCGAAACAAACGAGGTAGCTTCAAATCCATGCGGAACACATGATTTATCTTCAAATCAATGCGAAGTAGAAAGATTAGCTTCAAAACCATGGGAATCAAATGGTTTAACTTCAAATACTTGTGATATACATGATTTAGCTTCAACTGCATGCGAAACAAACGAGTTAGCATAAAATCCATGCGGAACACATGATTTAGCTTCAAATCAATGCGAAGTTGATGGCTGATCTTCGAATCCATGCGAAGCAAATGGTTTGGCTTCAAATACTTGTGATATATATGATTTATCTTCAACAGCATGCGAAACAAACGAGTTAGCTTCAAATCCATGCGAAACACATGATTTAGATTCAAATCAATGCGAATTAGAAGGGTTATCTTGGAATCCATGCGAAACGTATGATATAGCTTCAAATACTTGTGATATACATGATTTAGCTTCAACAGCATGCGAAACAAACGAGTTAGCTTCAAATCCATGCGAAACACATGATTTAGCATCAAATCAATGCGAAGTGGAAGGCTTATCTTCGAATCCATGCGAAACGAATAGTTTAGCTTCAAATACTTGTGATATACATGATTCAGCTTCAACTGCTTGCGAAACAAATGAGTTATATTCAAATCCAAGCGAAACACATGATTTATCTTCAAATCTATGCGAATTAGGAGGGTTATCTTGGAATCCATGCGAAACGTATGATATAGCTTCAAATACTTGTGATATACATGATTTAGCTTCAACAGCATGCGAAACAAACGGGTTAGCTTCAAATG
Source organism: Megalopta genalis (assembly GCF_051020955.1). NCBI lineage: Eukaryota > Metazoa > Arthropoda > Insecta > Hymenoptera > Halictidae > Megalopta > Megalopta genalis. Next base: position 808,158 of record NW_027476145.1, read on the forward strand.
CATGCGATACACATGATTTAGCTTCAAATCAATGCGAATTAGAAGGGTTATCTTGGAATCCATGCGAAACGTATGATATAGCTTCAAATACTTGTGATATGCATGATTTAGCTTCAACAGCATGCGAAACAAACGAGTTAGCTTCAAATCCATGCGAAACACATGATTTAGCATCAAATCAATGCGAAGTAGAAGGCTGATCTTCGAATCGATGCGAAGCAAATGGTTTAGCTTCAAATACATGTGATATACATGATTTAGCGTCAACAGCATGCGAAACAAATGAGTTATCTTCAAATCCAAGCGAAACACATGATTTATCTTCAAATCAATGCGAAGTAGAAAGCTTAGCTTCAAAACCATGGGAATCAAATGGTTTAGCTTCAAATACTTGCGATATACATGATTTAGCTTCAACTGCATGCGAAACAAACGAGTTAGCTTAAAATCCATGCGGAACAGATGATTTAGCTTCAAATCAATGCGAAGTAGAAGGCTGATCTTCGAATTCATGCGAAGCAAATGGTTTAGCTTCAAATACTTGTGATACACTTGAGTTAGCTTCAACAGCATGCGAAACAAACGAGTTAGCTTCAAATCCTTGCGAAACACATGATTTAGCATCAAATCAATGCGAAGTGAAAGGCTTTTCTTCGAATCCATGCGAAACGTATAGTTTAGCTTCAAATACTTGTGATATACATGATTCAGCTTCAACTGCATGCGCAAAAAACGAGTTAGCTTCAAAACCAAGCGAAACACATGATTTAGCCTCAAATCAATGCGAAGTAGAAGGCTGATCTTCGAATCCATGCGAAGCAAATGGTTTAGCTTCAAATACTTGTGATACACTTGATTTAGCTTCAACTGCTCGCGAATCAAACAAGTTAGCTTCAAATCCATGCGAACACATGATTTAGCTTCAAATCAATGCGAAGTAGGAGGCTGATCTTCGAATCCATGCGAAGCAAATGGTTTAGCTTCAAATACTTGTGATACACTTGATTTAGCTTCAACTGCTCGCGAATCAAACAAGTTAGCTTCAAATCCATGCGAACACATGATTTAGATTCAAATCAATGCGAATTAGAAGGGTTATCTTGGAATCCATGCGAAACGTATGATATAGCTTCAAATACTTGTGATATACATGATTTAGCTTCAACAGCATGCGAAACAAACGAGTTAGCTTCAAATCCATGCGAAACACATGATTTAGCATCAAATCAATGCGAAGTAGGAGGCTGATCTTCGAATCCATGCGAAGCAAATGGTTTAGCTTCAAATACTTTTGATATACATGATTTAGCTTTAACAGCATGCGAAACAAACGAGGTAGCTTCAAATCAAATCCATGCGAACACATAATTTAGCTTCAAATCAATGCGAAGTAGGAGGCTGACCTTCGTATCCATACGAAGCAAATGGTTTAGCTTCAAATACTTGTGATATACATGATTTAGCTTTAACAGCATGCGAAACAAACGAGGTAGCTTCAGATCCATGCGGAACACATGATTTATCTTCAAATCAATGCGAAGTAGAAAGCTTAGCTTCAAAACCATGGGAATCAAATGGTTTAACTTCAAATACTTGTGATATACATGATTTAGCTTCAACTGCATGCGAAACAAACGAGTTAGCATAAAATCCATGCGGAACACATGATTTAGCTTCAAATCAATGCGAAGTTGATGGCTGATCTTCGAATCCATGCGAAGCAAATGGTTTGGCTTCAAATACTTGTGATATATATGATTTATCTTCAACAGCATGCGAAACAAACGAGTTAGCTTCAAATCCATGCGAAACACATGATTTAGATTCAAATCAATGCGAATTAGAAGGGTTATCTTGGAATCTATGCGAAACGTATGATATAGCTTCAAATACTTGTGATATACATGATTTAGCTTCAACAGCATGCGAAACAAACGAGTTAGCTTCAAATCCATGCGAAACACATGATTTAGCATCAAATCAATGCGAAGTGGAAGGCTTATCTTCGAATCCATGCGAAACGAATAGTTTAGCTTCAAATACTTGTGATATACATGATTCAGCTTCAACTGCTTGCGAAGCAAACGAGTTAGCTTCAAATCCATGCGAAACACATGATTTAGATTAAAATCAATGCGAAGTAGAAGGCTTATCTTCGAATCCATGCGAAACAAATGGTTTAGCTTCAAATACTTGTGATATACATGATTTAGATACAGCTGCATGCGAAAAAAACGAGTTAGCTTCAAAACCAAGCGAAACACATGATTTAGCCTCAAATCAATGCGAAGTAGATGGCTTAGCTTCGAATAAAAGCGAACCAAATGGTTTAGCTTCAAATACTTGTGATATGCATGATTTAGCTTCAACTACTAGCGAAAAAAACGAGTTAGCTTCAAATCCAAGCGAAACACATGATTTAGCCACAAATCAATGCGAATTAGAAGGGTTATCTTCGAATCCATGCGAAACAAATGATATAGCTTCAAATACTTGTGATATACATGATTTAGCTTCAACAGCATCCGAAACAAACGAGTTAGCTTCAAATCCTTGCGAAACACATGATTTATATTAAAATCACCGCGAAGTAGAAGGCTTATCTTCGAATCCATGCGAAACAAATGGTTTAGCTTCAAATACTTGTGATATACATGATTTAGCTTCAACTGCATGCGAAACAAACGAGTTAGCTTAAAAGCCATGCGGAACACATGATTTAGCTTCAAATCAATGCAAGTAGAAGGCTGATCTTCGAATCCACGCGAAGCAAATGGTTTAGCTTCAAATACTTGTGATATACATGATTTAGCTTCAACAGCATGCGAAACAAATGATTTATATTCAAATCCAAGCGAAACACTTGATTTATCTTCAAATCTATGCGAATTAGGAGGGTTATCTTGGAATCCATGCGAAACGTATGATATAGCTTCAAATACTTGTGATATACATGATTTAGCTTCAACAGCATGCGAAACAAACGAGTTAGCTTCAAATCCATGCGAAACACATGATTTAGATTCAAATCAATGCGAATTAGAAGGGTTATCTTGGAATCCATGCGAAACGTATGATATAGCTTCAAATACTTGTGATATACATGATTTAGCTTCAACAGCGTGCGAAACAAACGAGTTAGCTTCAAATCCTTGCGAAACACATGATTTAGATTAAAATCACCGCGAAGTAGAAGGCTTATCTTCGAATCCATGCGAAACAAATGGTTTAGCTTCAAATACTTGTGATATACATGATTTAGCTTCAACTGCATGCGAAACAAACGAGTTAGCTTAAAAGCCATGCGGAACACATGATTTAGCTTCAAATCAATGCGAAGTAGATGGCTGATCTTCGAATCCATGCGAAGCAAATGGTTTGGCTTCAAATAATTGTGATATACATGATTTAGCTTTAACAGCATGCGAAACAAACGAGGTAGCTTCAAATCAAATCCATGCGAACACATAATGTAGCTTCAAATCAATGCGAAGTAGGAGGCTGACCTTCGAATCCATACGAAGCGAATGGTTTAGCTTCAAATACTTGTGATATACATGATTTAGCTTTAACAGCATGCGAAACAAACGAAGTAGCTTCAAATCCATGCGGAACACATGATTTATCTTCAAATCAATGCGAAGTAGAAAGCTTAGCTTCAAAACCATGGGAATCAAATGGTTTAACTTCAAATACTTGTGATATACATGATTTAGCTTCAACTGCATGCGAAACAAACGAGTTAGCATAAAATCCATGCGGAACACATGATTTGGCTTCAAATCAATGCGAAGTTGATGGCTGATCTTCGAATCCATGCGAAGCAAATGGTTTGGCTTCAAATACTTGTGATATATATGATTTATCTTCAACAGCATGCGAAACAAACGAGTTAGCTTCAAATCCATGCGAAACACATGATTTAGATTCAAATCAATGCGAATTAGAAGGGTTATCTTGGAATCCATGCGAAACGTATGATATAGCTTCAAATACTTGTGATATACATGATTTAGCTTCAACAGCATGCGAAACAAACGAGTTAGCTTCAAATCCATGCGAAACACATGATTTAGCATCAAATCAATGCGAGTCGAAGGCTTATCTTCGAATCCATGCGAAACAAATGGTTTAGCTTCAAATACTTGTGATATACATGATTTAGATACAACTGCATGCGAAAAAAACGAGTTAGCTTCAAAACCAAGCGAAACACATGATTTAGCCTCAAATCAATGCGAAGTAGATGGCTTAGATTTGAATAAAAGCGAACCAAATGGTTTAGCTTCAAATACTTGTGATATGCATGATTTAGCTTCAACTACTAGCGAAGAAAACGAGTTAGCTTCAAATCCAAGCGAAACACATGATTTAGCCTCAAATCAATGCGAATTAGAAGGGTTATCTTCGAATCCATGCGAAACAAATGATATAGCTTCAAATACTTGTGATATACATGATTTAGCTTCAACAGCATCCGAAACAAACGAGTTAGCTTCAAATCCTTGCGAAACACATGATTTAGATTAAAATCACCGCGAAGTAGAAGGCTTATCTTCGAATCCATGCGAAACAAATGGTTTAGCTTCAAATACTTGTGATATACATGATTTAGCTTCAACTGCATGCGAAACAAACGAGTTAGCTTAAAAGCCATGCGGAACACATGATTTAGCTTCAAATCAATGCAAGTAGAAGGCTGATCTTCGAATTCATGCGAAGCAAATGGTTTAGCTTCAAATACTTGTGATATACATGATTTAGCTTCAACAGCATGCGAAACAAATGAGTTATATTCAAATCCAAGCGAAACACATGATTTATCTTCAAATCTATGCGAAGTAGAAGGCTGATCTTCGAATCGATGCGAAGCAAATGGTTTAGCTTCAAATACATGTGATATACATGATTTAGCGTCAACAGCATGCGAAACAAATGAGTTATCTTCAAATCCAAGCGAAACACATGATTTATCTTCAAGTCAATGCGAAGTAGAAAGCTTAGCTTCAAAACCATGGGAATCAAATGGTTTAGCTTCAAATACTTGCGATATACATGATTTAGCTTCAACTGCATGCGAAACAAACGAGTTAGCTTAAAATCCATGCGGAACACATGATTTAGCTTCAAATCAATGCGAAGTAGAAGGCTGATCTTCGAATTCATGCGAAGCAAATGGTTTAGCTTCAAATACTTGTGATACACTTGAGTTAGCTTCAACAGCATGCGAAACAAACGAGTTAGCTTCAAATCCTTGCGAAACACATGATTTAGCATCAAATCAATGCGAAGTGAAAGGCTTATCTTCGAATCCATGCGAAACGAATAGTTTAGCTTCAAATACTTGTGATATACATGATTCAGCTTCAACTGCATGCGCAAAAAACGAGTTAGCTTCAAAACCAAGCGAAACACATGATTTAGCCTCAAATCAATGCGAAGTAGAAGGCTTAGCTTCGAATAAATGCGAAACAAATGGTTTAGCTTCAAATACTTGTGATATACATGATTTAGCTTCAACAGCATGCGAAACAAACGAGTTAGCTTCAAATCCATGC